>NC_091827.1:39001600-39089100 GCF_038994185.2 Dermacentor albipictus | reverse complement strand
AAAAAAAAAAAGAAAAAAAAGCTGAGAAAAGGAAGGGACTGAAGATAACGAGGAGGAGGAGGGAAGAAGGAGGAGAGAAAGTTGCGGTCGGAAAGGTCCGGTTTGTTCCGGTACTGCAGCGCGTGCTTATATAGGGTCACGGCAACTACGTGACAGCAAGCTCTCCGGCAGTAAATTGGAGCGAGCGGACCAGCAAGGCGCTACGGAAACCCAGGCGCAAAACGAATTACGTCGGCTGTTTGGATTGCTTCCTCGCAAGATTTCTCTGCCCCTTCCCCTTCCCAACCCTCCTCCTCCTTCCCGCTACCGGCGTCTCGCGAATTATATGCAGCATTGCAGAAGCTGACGGCCCTGAACAGTTGTTCGAGGTGCTTTACAGTGCAAAGTTAGAACAGAAAGAAAAGGCGGGGGGTGTAACTAAAGCGGCAGATAGATGGGAGCAATAAAAGGTTTTAGCGTGCTCGTCTAGGCATTACCGCTTAACATGCTCCGCAAGGATGCCTCGTCCTATATCAGAGCCGAGGGCCAATCTGGACCTCTTACTATAGTGACAACTCTCTCTCCTCCCAACTCCCACCTCCTTTCTCTTCTCTCCCTCGTTCCTGCCCGACGCATTTCTAAAGGCCGTGATGCGCATTCCGCATTTTGCAGGAATCCCCCGATAGTCCCCGCTGCTGAGCTCCCTATTGGTTTGCCGCAGGCCGGACGCGTGTGACGCGGAAGCGCCAGTGCTTGTGACGTCACTAGCTACCCGCCCCCAGTGGCTCCTTCGAGCAGAAGTGCGCGAGGCCTTTTTGTTTGTATTTACAGCTGCCCTTTGCGGCGAACGTCGGTGTTGATAATTTGCAGAAACGATCGTAACCACGTGACGTACGCACCGCGAAAGCCTCGACGGGCGTTCATTTTATTTTTGCTTTATTTCGAGAACGGCTGCCATAAGGCATAGTAAAGAAGAAAAAATAACTTATAAATATGAATGCAACTCTGCATCACGTACGAAGTCCAGTGAGGCTCTGTTTTACAGTCATCTTGGCTTCACTTGGTGAAGTGAGCATAGCGGGCAATGCGGACGCCAGACCTCCGTCTAAAGCATGGGCTTCCGGATATGTCGCGCGCCTGGGCAAGTCCACAACAGGTGGCACGTTTGGTCTAACTGGCACAATGGCACAGTTAAAAATGTTTAAGCGCAGTGACAGACGTGGGCAAGCAAGTCAACACACTCGGGGGATTGCGAGTGCGTCCATCTTGATTTTGCCTGTGTCACCAGGCTTAATTAAACGCGAGCGCCTGTTTTCAATATGCACAAAACACGCTGAGGGGCACGCCTTACGCGGCTGCCGTATTGCGCAGTTATGGCTGCAATTGATCTCGGCAGCGGCAGCTCCTGGGCTTTTCTGCACGCTGCATTAAGGCTACGAGCATTCATCGGAAAATTCACCCAGTTTGTGGTATGTAACTTTAGATATGTCCGCGCCTAACCTCCTTCACGGCAACTTGGCTCTTCACCAGGTAGCTCAGGGTTAAACGGATGGAGGCCCGGGGTGCTTTTCTGGGGGAACCGGGTTCAAAACCAACAGTCGGACCAACTATAAGGGTCACTGGGTGTGTAACTCTGTGTACGTGTTACGTTTGGGTGGTCATCTCTCACGCCAACCTGTGCCATTGGGTACGTACCACGTACATTTATATTAACCATTATATAAAACACACAAACAATTACGCACCGACCATAAGATAGATTGCTAATAGAATCTAATCTAAAGTCGGCAATCGTCTGAAACGATGAATGCATCGCCTATTTCTTTTTATGATTAGTACAGAAGAGACCATACAGATAACTGCACTGTGGGAGAAACCGTAGGCGCGCAATCGCAGACCGCACCGAGACATCACGTCTATATAGCATTTGCATGAGCACCTCACACAACAACGTGCACCTTTTCCGAACGAAGAACGCGGATGGGAAGTCGCAAGTTAACCGCGCGGTACTGCACACAACTATTGATGAGCAACGTGCTGAGTCCGTGGAAAGCAACAGCCACGTCTGCTACGGTGCGCCATCGTTGTGTTACGTGACTTGCAAGCATTGAGAGGTCCACAGCTCCATTTTGCGGCATGTCATGTTCACGAAGGTTCGGTCGTCTCACTATTATTGACAAGCGCATAGTCATTCCACAATATCGATATCTCTTTTCCTCATGCTTTTTTTTTCTGTCCTTATCTAAACGAGCCATATATAGTCGTGATGGCCAGATTAGCCGAAGCCATTTCCAAGTCGGCGGGAAGCCTAGCGCTCACCACCGCTGATGTAGTAACCCAACCTGAGGTGGCCGAAAAGGAACGAGAATTAATAACGCTGCACAGCAAGCGTACAACCGCCGCCATGCTTAACCGGCCTACACTTGAAGGTTGTTTGAGTATACGTGCATGTGTACGTGACGACCAGGCAGAAACGAAGATTTCAACTAGCGGCGCCCTTGCGAGGGTCTTAGCTGAGGCTATTTTTCTTCTCTCCAAAACCACTTATATTTGCTTTGAATAAACTCGCATGAGAACACTCCAATCCGTGTCCGAGCCCTTCCAATAAAGGCCTAACACCACATTTCTTTAAAGCACGATATTAAGGACAGCACCGCATTTCTCCCTTTCCACACCTACGTCACATACACGCCATTGATGAAACACCCCGTATACTCGTACGTGCTACGTGCTCTTGTCTATTCATAGCATTGCACTGCAGTTTTTTTTTCATAATTTCAAAAGTATACAAATATGGCTAAATAGATTTAGCGCGTCCGTATACGTGGAGTAGCCTACGGAACACTGCAACACAGCGAAGACATGGAAGGCAACAACTACGCTGGTAGTGATAACACGCGCCGTTTCTTTCTCTTTTTTTTTGCGAATCACGAGACGTCCGATATTTCTTTTTTTGCTCTTCTCATTGAACGAAAACTTGAAAAGTGATAATACGTTTACGATTATAATGTTGCCGACAACTATACACCAGCAACTGTGCAGCACATAACCAGTGAACACAATGACGAATAATAGTTTCGTGTAACCTCTGGTTGAGCGCAACGTCACCAGATGGCGCCACCACTGATGCTCGCCTCTACGTCACCGGATCTCCTTAAGCGGTATTACGATTACGTAAAAGTTGGAACACTGTACGGCCTTTTCTACTGTTCTATTGCTTCTCTCATTTATAACTGTATGCCAATTTTATCGTGTATATCTAGTGTATCTATCTGAAAGTGAAAGTTCATTTCTTTTCAGCGAAAAGAGGGCGCCAAGACTAAAGGCAAGGGCCTGACAAGGTCCTGGTCACCCGTAGAACAGCTGGCATTGCGCATCTAGTGGCTATGAAGAAGTTTAATCGGTGACAAAGCCGTTCTAGCGAGGGAAGCAAATCATGTATGTGCTCAAGGTTATCTTTCCTTCTCTCCCTTTCTCCCCGTATGCTACGGCCCCACTTACCATAAGCATATTAGCGTAGGTGCGGTATCATGCACATGATGACAAGAATCCCTGAGTTTCGCTAAAGAGTGTATCTATATTTCCTCACGATGTTCTCAAAACATGATGGTTAGTTAGTAACCAGGCCACGTATACGTCAATAAAGAAGAGAATATCGGTAACGCCACCCGCAAAACAAACCCATTCGACAACTGTCCTTTCATAATGACGCCAGACAATCAAGTTGCGAGACCTAGGCAACGGCAGAGGCAAAATAGGCTTTCACCGCCCTTTTGCTGCTGATTGGAGCGCATTGACAAAATCACGATAAACCGACATCGGTTACAGCTGCTGGGCGTAGAAAACATACACATGCGAAACTATTAACTAGGCGAAGTGCCGTCTCGAAGGGAAGCAGACAATCATAGCGAAAGAAGCAATTTTCACTAGCAACAGCAAGTTACGCTTGGTGTTCGCACTGGTTCGCGAAGCCTCTTGTGTGAAGCCCCCTGTGTGTCATATGTGTTTCCAAGATTTGTAACCAGTAACCACGCATAATTTCACTATGCAGCACGTCATGCTCAGGAATTGCAATAGATCGTTCCAACTTGCCTCAAGCGTGATGTATTACCGTACAGTACCGCCGTACTGGTTCCCGAAGCCTCTTGTGTGAAGCCCCCTGTGTGTCATGTGTTTCCAAGATTTCCAATTTTCGCTAGCGACAGCAAGTTACGCTTGATGTTCGCACTGGTTCGCGAAGCCTCTTGTGTGAAGCCCCCTGTGTGTCATATGTGTTTCCAAGATTTGTAACCAGTAACCGCGTAAAATTTCACTACGCAGCACGTCATGCTCAGGAATTGCAACAGATCGTTCCAACTTGTCTCAAGCGTGATGTATTACCGTACAAATAACACAAAAGCAAAAAAAAACTAAGCGGCAAAATACGCTGGGGGGTGTGCACCGAAATCTAGGAGGCCAAAGCCGTCATTAGTCAAGTGGACTCTAGATGGCGCCACGACACCGCATTGCGGAAAAAAACGGCGAGGCTTCACCAAGGCGCATAGCCTTTCCACCTTACAATGGGGCAAGTTCGTCAACGTGTATCCACTAAGCTACGACGGAGAAGAGCAGCTACAGCCTTTGTCGAAAGAATAGAAGCCACTCCACACTTTCACCATACATGTCTTCCGGCTGTGTGGTCCTGACTCCTGACACATCCAGACGTCTGGATGCTAAGTATATATATGTCGTTAATTTTCACTACTAAGGAGGTTGGAACTTAACAGCCTTAAACAGCCTGAAATCAGCTTGGGTGTCGTGGGCACAACATAGCCCGTATACTTTTGACAAAGAGTGCACGTCGGCGGCTCAGTAAAGAAGAGAGACCTGAAATTTCTATTGCAAGTACTTTTCGCCGCAGCTTCATGCGAAGCGCACCTTTTATATTCTCGTGGTGCAACAAAGTGCCTTAGTGCGTATAAGATAATGTTGTGTCAAGTGCTCGTCATGTGTGCCTCCGAGGTGTGCGCTGTTACGACCACAGTGGAACACGTAGTCCGAGCGCGTTTTACCTCGAGAACGACGAGGCCACTGCTACCGTCGAAGGCCGTGTGCAACCGGACTGTTCTTGAAAAGCCACTCACCTGAAAAAGAAGAGAACAGGGGGGAAACGAAATCGTCAGTGAATGCGCTGCAAGCGTTGCGACACTGCTCACATAAAACCCTCAAAGTTTCGTTAGCTTGCACGTTAGGCTTAGGAAGACAAAAACAAAAATTGAAAATACAAAATCTAAGTGCCATTATAGCGAAACCTTAAAATGTTGATATTCGGGAGGCACACACAAGCGATAAACGCACGAAAGCTCAGAGACGTGTGAAAGTTGGAAGGCGGGGTAAGAAAAAGGGCGACGTTAAGCAAGGTATGTTGAAATACGTGAGCGAGAAGGCAAACTGGCGTCAGCTCTTTTACACGACAAAACAAGAATGCTCAAGAGCGCATTTTCGTTCAGGTCTTTGCCAGTTTTTAGCTTTTAAGTTTAGGTGTTTTTTTGTTGTTTTTTTTTTTTGCTACGTTAGGTGCACCGCTCCTCTTTCACTCTACGGCGACTTCCGCACGGAATGCTTCTCGTTCCTGAGTCACGTGAGCCTTGTCCACGTTCTCGGGTTTCTTTCAACGCCAGCTCGATAATATTGCCGCCATGCGTCCACTTTTCGTTAACTCTCAACTTCCCCGCGGCTTACTGTTCTCTTTTTTATGGGATGTCTTCTTTTTCTCGTTTCATATAGATTTTTTTAAGTTCACCCGTGGCATGCAGATAGCATAATTCTAGTCATTGAGCTCAATTGCTCGGGGAGGCGGACATTGCTAGCACGAGAAATCAAAATACATAATGGGCTAATCAACAAAAGCAGATTATGGGGTTTTACGAGCCAAAACCACTTTCTGATTATGAGGCACGCCGTAGTGGAGGACTCCGGAAATTTCGACTACCTGGAGTTCTTTAACGTGCACCTAAATCTAAGTACACGGGTGTTTTCGCATTTCACCCCCATAATTAACAAAAACAAACAAACAAACAACTTTTTCTGTTATTGCGGCACATACCGTAATTTACGGATTGTAGCCGGTTAGTTCGCAAGGCGTATCCACATGCAACGATTTCTAAGGATCACGCAGATTTCCAGGTATGCGCCGTGAAACTTGCGGTAAAAATTGCGCTATCGTTTCACTTACTTTTATTTTTAACGAACTGCCGTTTCATGGATTGAAGCGCAAAAGTAACTGGAACGCCCGTACGCGTGTATTTCGTGGCGCACTTTTGGAACGAATGTCTCGAAACTCGAGTCAGCCTGAAAATTCGTTTCAAGTAGATACATCGCCATGCGAACACACCGGATGAAATACGTAAATTAATGTGTGCCGTAAAGCAAAATTTCAAAAATAAACAGCACGTTTTTGTAGTTTAGTCAGTCATACATTTCGATTTCTCGTGAAAGTAATCTCCTCACCTCTGAATAATAAAGCTCACTGACTAGAATTATGCTATCTGCCACGGCCATATGTTTGTTTTTTTCTTTTTAATTTCTCTACGACCGTAACCAAAACCACCCGGTACACCGTTAAACAGAAAACTGGTAGTTTCGTAAAAGCGGTAACGGCTAATGAACGAATAATAAACTTCGCAGTGCACAACGTTCAACGAGGGAAAGTTGCACCCGACGTCGAAAACCGTCTACGCCTTTAGAGACATTCTTTCGTGAATTACTGGCCTTTATGAACTTCGTAATGCCCTCAGGCCCTTGCCTTTGAAGAGCCCTAGTGTGGCAGCAGCCTTAGTGGCAAACTACTACCAATGTCACACTTTGATATATCCCCCCTTCGTAACATCACTTCTATGTTCGCAGCACACCTCACTAGCCATTTTCATAATTTTAATACATGCACATTTGACCCACCTTACGGCGACTGATTTTTAGCCCCCCTTATTACAACTATCTTACATCTGGCCCACGTGATTCATTAGTCCATCGACAACTCATCACCACTCATCGGCGCTCTCCAACCATATCTCGCCCTTGCGCCACAAATGACCACATTATCCTCCTCCTCCTCCACCTCCATTTCCTCCTCCATTTCCTCCTCCTCCTCCTCCTCTTCCTCCTCCTCCTCCTCCTCCTCCTCGTCTTCTTCTTCTTCTTCTTCTTCTTCTTCTTCTTCTTCTTCTTCTTCATCATCATCATCATCATCATCTCAACATTAAATTTTGTAATTTTTCCTTAGCTTATATCCGCGCACACTGCAAAGCCCCCTTTTACCATAACGTCTTTCCGGCTCTGCCGATACTTCCGGCACATGCAGTTCGCAGAAAGCATAGCCTCAGAGATATAGTTCTGTTACCCAGAGGCAACCGCCGCTGAGGCGTGGATTCGGAAACCACATATTAGGCCTGCGCAACGATGGTTTACAACAAAACTCACCAGGGGGAAACTCTGGCGCTGCAATCGCTCAGCTACTGCGGAAATGACGATAAGCAAATGACGTTGCCTAATCTTCCGAGCTTGTAGCTTCAGCGTGATTGTGACGCTATGAATTACGCTTTGCCTTTCTGAATTCCCGAGCACTCGCAGTTCTCTCTCAAAAAGAAGAAAAGTAAAGGCAGTCCACCGCGAACATGCGTAGCCAATGCGAATGGCTGCAATTATGACGCAACATTTTGTTCAACGCGACCACTTGCGAATTCGCGAAGCCTTTCGAAGCCAGAAGGACGAATCTTAGACATGTCTGTTGTTTTTCCGTTTACATTTTTTTGCCGTTCAATTGAGAAAGAAAAGGAAGTCTGTTCAGATGTATTTGAGCAATACGTAATATTTTTTCAAGGGTGTAGCTCCAGATAGCCTCAGGGCTCCATTTAGTAACATTTTGTTGGAAGCTCCACGGCCTGCAATTCGTTGTAAACGAATAAAGGAATGAACAAGAACTTCGCCCACAGCCGACGAACAGAATGCCACGCACCCGCATTACGTAGAAAGGCGTATAACTGGAACTCCACACAAAAATAGTGCTGTGAACGTTTACTACCAGAACGCAATAACGCGCTCGCCCCCTCGTTGCTATACTGGCTCGCTGATAACGCTGCAAACAGATATGCACCACGGTCTCCACTGCCAAACAACGAACAACACCTCTCGTGACCTCGCTCCGGGAATAGCGCGTGTCCATATAACGCCCCCGCAAGAGATCATGCCAAAAAGGGGGGGCGAGTGGGGGTGGGAAGAGTGGGCGCCATCTTGGTACATTTGGTAGCGTCCTCCCCCACCACCCCCACGTAGGGTTCTATGGCCAACAATTGCTCGTAAGAGCCAACGCTACAGTTATTCGTATGTGACCAAATGCTGACCAATCGTGCTGAGAAGGCCCAGCCCCCCTTCCTCGCCCTTCCCACCCCGGCCAATGGGCTAAATCTGTTATACAAACAAACAAAAAGCTTAGTGAATCTACGGCTCCCTCGTACCTGCGTTTAAAACGAGCCCACTTAATTTAATCTCGAGCCCAGTCACCATCTCTCAGTGCAGCCCGCGCGGGCCGTGGCTTCCCCGTAAAAGAATTTACACCCTTAAAATTGAAAAAAGGGTGTAAATGTGTCATAACTCACACCCTTAGAAGAGTTGACTGTAGGGCTAGTTGGTCGTTCATATTTAAAGTAGTAGCTTAGCGCAACTAAAACCACGGACACAAGGAAGACAGACAAGGACAAGCGCTTGTCCTTGTCTGTCTTCCTTGTGTCCGTGGTTTTATTTGCGCTAAGCTACTACTTCAAATACACCCTTAGGGGTGGGTGCGTTATATAACACCCTAAGAGTGGGAGTTCAGACTCATTTACACCCTTTTTCACTTTTAAGGGTGTAAATTATTTGACAATGTGTGCGGGTCTAATGACCAAGCAGGCGCTGACGAAACAACCATGAAGAGCGAACACGGGCCAGCTGCCCTTTCCGCCATTTTCCCGCAAGCAGTCCCCGGCAAGAAAGATGGCCGCGCCACCGCGTTCCACCTAACAAGCGCTGCAAATTACAGTTTATAGACCTCTTCACTGACTACAATAATAGGCCCTGGAATGCTTCCGGATTTGGCCCACTGACGCAGCTGCCAAATTTTAACCGGAAAAGAAGCAGGAGTGCGCTAAGAGCCTCAGATTTTCAACACTTTTACCCCCTCTAGATATAACCGTAATTTTACAAGTGCAGTTTCCAGTAAGTTATACGAAACAAAAAAGAAATTGTTAAGTATTAGTTTTGAGGCATTAGGCGCCATTCTTTCATTTGAAAAGGTAAAAAAGAGACTTTCCGTACGCTGAAACAATTTGAAAACACGCATGTTGTGTTCCCGCGTAGCACATTGATAAGACACGTGACGTGAAATTTCTCGGGGGAGGGGGAGGGGGTGCCGCACACTCGCTGCCGTTACCATGCGCGCGAAAGACGGATTAGTGCCATCACTCATTTACGAGCATATTTTTTTACTATTATTTAATTGCGAGAACAAGTATATGGGCACTGCAGCCGCTAACACGCGGCTTGGCGTTCGGCGGACACCTGCAAGCGGGCTGGCGTATAACAATACACACGGCGTTCCTCTGTCGTATCCGACGCGCCTGCCAGAGCACTGGTGCGTCGACACAGGATCCAATGATAAAAAAGCCCATTTTTTATGACAACGCGACCAACCCCTGCCATTGCCATGAGCCGCCAGTCTGCACCTACAACCGAGTCCAACGATTTCTATTTTTTAAGTCCTACCGCGGCACGATTTACGAGACAGGTGCGGTACAGCTGCCTGAATAACACGGCTATACTAACACGGATAGATGTGCACTGTGAAGGGACCTGCATGCAAGAGAACGAGAATCCCGACAAAAACAAAACCACCTTTATATGTTTGCGACAACGCAACAAAAACACACACATACACAAAAGTGCAAACTTCCTGTCACGCATTATGACAAAAGAAATCTGGTGTACTTATTGTTAATCCAGCAGGGAAGAAAAGCAAAAGCAATAGCCGGGACATTATAGGCCCCTACATTATAGGGTCAAGTCGAGACAAGGAACATTCACTCAAAAGTCGGGACTGTCCCGAGAAATTAGGGACGGTTTGGCAACCCTAGACGTAGCACGTGGCCCTCTGTGGGATTGAATTCAACGCCCTTATTTTGTTTGTTTGTTTCTTCGCTTGACTCTTATGCAACGCAGTGCGGCTATGTAAGGCGCGGCGCGGCGGCTCACGTTACATAACTGGTGCACGAATACATAGCAGCACGACGTAACGTTACAGTGCTGCGCAGTTATGTACTGCGCTCACCGAGAACTCCTCAGTAATGTTAAGCTGATGTGCATTTATAAAGTACGCTCACCGAAAACTCCCCAATAACGTTACGCTGCTGCGCAGTTACATACTGCGCTCACCGAAAACTATCCAGTAATATTAAGCTGATGTGCAGTTACATCCTGCGCTCACCTAAAGCTCCCCAGTAATGTGAAGCTGATGTGCAGTTATAAACTACGCTCACCGAAAACTCCCCAATGACGTCACGCTACTGCGCAGTTACATACTGCGCTCACCGAAAACTCCCCAGTAATGTTAAGCTGATGTGCATTTATAAACTACGCTCACCGAAAACTCCCCAATAACGTTACGCTACTGCGCAGTTACATACTGCGCTCACCGAAAACTCCCCAGTAATGTTAAGCTGATGCGCAGTTATAAACTACGCTCACCGAAACCCCCCAATAACGTTACGCTACTGCGCAGTTACATACTGCGCTCACCGAAAACTCCCCACTACCGTTACGCTACTGCGCAGTTACATACTGCGCTCACCGAAAACTCCCCAGTAATGTTAAGCTGATGTGCAGTTACATACTGCGCTCACCGAAAACTCCCCAGTGATGTTAAGCTGATGTGCAGTGATAAACTACGCTCACCGAAAACTCCCCAATAACGTTACGCTACTACCCGCCGTGGTTGCTCAGTGGCTATGGTGTTGGGCTGCTGTGCACGAGGTCGCGGGATCGAATCCCGGCCACGGCGGCCGCATTTCGATGGGGGCGAAATGCGAAAACACCCGTGTGCTTAGATTTAGGTGCACGTTAAAGAACCCCAGGTGGTCAAAATTTCCGGAGTCCTCCACTACGGCGTGCCTCATAATCAGAAAGTGGTTTTGGCACGTAAAACCCCAAATATTATTATTAACGTTACGCTACTGCGCAGTTACATACAGCGCTCACCGAAAACTCCCCAGTGATGTTTACGGAAGTTCAACTCCCGCCGCGCACGAGCGACGCGTGCCCGCGACAACGCAAGCTCACGTGTCGCGTGTCAGGCGACGGCAGATGCATATCGCGATAACCTTTATCGCTTCGCGCGGTCCGTTATCGCGATCTCGGCTGAAGGAGACGTAATTCGGGCCACACGCGCGCGCGCGCAGACGAGGTCTCTTACTTGGCGCGACAACAACAGGTGCCGAGATAAAGCACGACGCTCGGCCGCCTTTCGGTCGGCGCGAATATGTAAACACACTCGCACCCCCCCCCCCGTCTTCTCACTAACGCACACACATACGCACAAACTCGCAGTCACGTCTAGTTCTCCAAGGAGGTCATTGTACCGGGTAACTGAGTCATAGCAACAAGCGTCGCAAGGCGCACTGAAAGTCAAACGGCGCGAAAAGCACTGTACAGTACAGTCACGCTGTACAGTCACACTTACAGAGAAGGTCAGCGCATGACCTATCAAGTGGTACTCAATATCGCCAAGGATATCCTTCGTGGGTACCATCGCAGGCCACAATTTCAGGAGACGCAAGTACATTTACGGTAATCGAGAGAGTTCCACGGTACGCCATCTCGTAGCATTTAAACAAATAAGCTAATACGAAAAACATGTTCTTGGCGCATTATAGTCTGCACGGCTGCTGCGCCATAAAAATCCCACATCATCATCACCATCAACACCATCTCGTCAGATACGAAAGCATCATTGGTAGAACAGGTCACCTACCATAAACGTGACGGTGTTTGACGAAATAGAGCGTGCATTTTAGAACCCTGAGTCAGATTCTTAATAACGTGTAAACGACTCGTTTGCAAAGACTGCCTCATCCTGAACAGGGAGTCTGCATTGATTCCGAAACATGTAGTTTGACCTTGGCGTTCCATCTATCTAGCAAACTTCTAGAACAGGCACCTGGCGTAGGTCAGTTGCCTGTTCTTTCACTCAGGCCGACCTCTCCTCCTTTCTGCCATTATATATATATATATATATATATATATATATATATATATATATATATATATATATATATATATATATATATATATATACGGGCTAACGAGGTCTATTTATATTGCGGAAAGTAAGCGAAAGACCTTTCGTATTCTGAGGTTGCAAATCTAGCACGACTCAAAATAACACGAGCAATCTTTTCTTTCTCTTTTCATAGCACGCACACTCTTGGTCCCACCTTATCCCCGAATCCTCTAGTTCTCGGCGCTTCAGAAAGAAAAGCTAAATTATGCGACACGCACCTGGTCGAATGTGAAACCATCACGCAGATGAAATACTGCACTTCAACCCCTTAATCTCCTTGAAAGCTCCTGGCAGCATTGATCTGTCGAAAAGCCATAAGGAGACAGTGTTTCGAGACCCACGTGAAAGGGAAACGAAGAGGGACCGGAAGGGAGGTTGAGTCGAACCGCTCCATTGTGTACTTCTTTCGACAGTCGATCTCACTTATTCTGTACTTGGTAAGTCTTAAATCTCACTTTAAAATTGATTGCTGCAGGCTTCTGTGATTTTTGTTCACTGCGACTCCTGCCAATGTCCACCGATCGAACGTATTTAGTGAAAGTGCAGAACACTGAGCGCTAAGGCTCATTGCAGTCGGTTCGATGAAAATTTTTTAAAGAGAACGTGCGTTTTGTGATCCCGCTACGAATCCCATGAAAGCCACCACGCAATGAAGCATCCTGTTTAGACCACCCACGCGAAAGGCAACCGTTGCTTAATCATGGTCACATAGTATACAGGTTGTCCCACATGAGCCAAAGTTTTAAAAATGAAAGGCACCCCGGACGCGAGTTGAACCGAATGCATATAGTTGGCATTGACCTAGAGTTACGCTGGTAACTCCAACACCTGCAAGACTAACCTGCGTACGATTCAGAGCATTCAAGCCCAAGCCCTTAAGATATGTCTTGGCTTACCACGCAGTGCATCAACGGCTGAAACCATTGCCCTAGCGCAGGATTACCCGATCACGACGCACATTGCCGTTGAGACAATGCGTATGCATCTCAGGCATTATGCTAGGACCCCTTCCCACCACTTGGCGAGCCTCACTGCTTCAAGGCCCTGCTCGACATTTAGCGGTATTGTCAGTGCACATCGTGCGTCGTTTACCTCAGGGTACGCACCTGCGGCCACGCCAGCGTTTCCTCCGTGGTGTTTGAGCCGTCCACAAGTTGAGATAATGATTCCAGGACTACAGAAGAAGACAGATCTACCGGCCCCTGCTCTAAAACAGCTGAGCTTACTTCTGCATGAAAAGTACAGCAACCACGTGCACATCTATACCGACGGATCGACTACGTCGTGCAGTTCTGGTGGTGCCGTGGTTATACCAACGCGAGGAATGACACTGCGGTTCAAGACATCGCATGTCACGACCTCAACGGCGGCAGAACTAACGGCCCTGCGTCGAGCACTGGAATTCATTGATTCGGAAAGACCCAGAAAATGGGCTGTGTTTTGTGATTCAAAACCGGCATTACAGTGCACGCAGTCAGTTCTCCGACACGGATGTCATGACCAATTGACATACGAAGTCGTGAAACTTCACCATGACGTCCAACAAAAAGGCCACGAAATCGTTTTTCAGTGGGTACCTGGCCACTGTGGAATCAGTGGCAATGATTCCGCCGATAACGCTGCTCGCACAGCTCATCAAGAAGAGCACAGCGTTCCGATTCCGCTTTCAAGGACTGACGCTGCAAGGCAGCTTCGACACTTGGCACGTAGCCTCACAGTGACCGAGTGGAACTCGCCAAACATACGACTGACACGACTACATCGACTAAACCCCTCGCTGCAGCTCCGACCTCCACCCGGACTTCCTCGACGTGAAGCTACGCTTCTCTGTCGCCTTTGGTTAGGAGTGGCCTTCACAAAGGCATACTCTACAGTAATTGGAATGACTGACAGTGCAGCATGCGAGGTCTGTGGCACCGAAGAAAACATCGAGCACCTGCTGTGTCACTGTCCAAGATATGCCCTAGAGAGACAAGAACTCGCCAAAGCTTTCCAAAAACTGGACAATCGACCGCTTTCTGTGCAGGTGCTGCTGGAACACCGCCCCCATCGCCGGTCGGCCCATAAAGCGGTGAAGGCACTTTTGTGTTTCTTAAGGACGACGGGTTTGTGCGACCACCTGTGACTATTAAGGCAGTTTTTGTAAAACCACACGCGTCAGCGAACTTGCCGCAATTTCCTTCTTTCCTTCCCTCCTCTCTCTCCCTGTGATCTTTGCTTTCCCCTTTCCCATTCCCCCGGTGTAGGGTAGCCAACCGGACGTTAGTCTGGTTAACCTCCCTGCCTTCTTCTTTTCTCTTTCCTCCTCCTACGCTGGTAATTTGTTATTTTCCCCTTAACTAACGGATGAGTTATGTTAAATTAATCAACTTTCTAAGTATTGGCTGCAGACCCCAAGTGTGATACGCAAAGCCGTAGAGCACCTTGATGAACCCGTCAATAAATTGTTTCTTGGGCTGCTGAGCGCGAGGTCGCGGGATCGAATCCCGGCCAGGGCGGCCGCATTTCGATGGGGGCGAAATGCGAAAACACCCGTGTACTTAGATTTAGGTGCACGTTAAAGAACCCCAGGTGGTCGTGCCTCATAACAGAGAGTGGTTTTGGCACGTAAAACCCCATAATTTTATTATTTTTCATAAATTGTTTCCAACACGATATATCTCAGGTGGTCCTTTTTTCCGCGTTCCAAAGATGGCCCGAGAAATATGAAAAGAATGGCAGTGGCTTAGCTAAGGTTAAGCCCAGGACGCGAAGCATACTAGCCTTTATTTTAGTTGTTATGCGCTGCATATTGCAATCACTCAGTTCAGCTGGTTCAGCCCTTGGGCGCGGCCGGGCCGCCACCATTTAACCACGTGACGTGACGTCACGACATCCGGAGGAAAAGCTGGGCCCCAACTCGCGCGTTCGCGCGCGGTCGCAGCCACCACCTGACTCCCGCTCCTCCCGCTAGGGGCGCTGCGCCGGCGCGTGACCGTGACAGATGGTCACCTTCCGGCGAGCGCACGAGCTGAGACCCGGCTATGTAGCTACGCGGCCGCAAGCGAGCGCACGAGTTGAGCCTCCGCTTTTGCAGCTGTTATGACGTCATATGGCAGCTACGCGGCCGCGCGCGGCGCAGCAAGGAAGAGCGTGGTTCTGCGGCTAGTATGCTTCGCATAAAAATGCCACATGACGGGGCGATTGCGCACTGTTATTGTGCTGCTCTCAAGCCTGCGATGGATGAACAAGGTCGGCCGCAGTGAGACTGGCACGCGGCATGGCGTTATGTCTGGCGTAGGTATCTGGGCACGCGGCTTTTATCGCATGACGCCGCATATGCGTGCTGCCGGCCGAGCGGTGCCGAAGCGATTAACCGCCAGTTTCCTCTGCGCCAAAGACGCAGGTACGAGACGGGCAAACTCGTACGTGGCACATCATTAACCGCTTCGCGAGAGCTTCGCTACAAGTAGTTTACAAGACGCGCACGAGCAACATCCTCGCACGCTAATTAGCCTTAACGCTATATACACGACGTCAGCAAATCTTGCTACGTGTCACGCGTCCGGCACAATGTGGACGGCAGTCAAATCCGGCCACTTCGAGAACTTTAGTGTATCAAACCATAATCTTACGTTTCCCGAGCTTCCTATACTTGATACGTGTAATTATTTTACGCATACGAGAAGGGTGCCGCGGAGTATACCTACAATTTCGAAAAATACGCCCTGCGCGCGTACGTGTGGCGTCACTTACATACACGCGTCATCGCTGCTTAAGCCTACTTTTCCAATGTCTTGCTCCTATACACTGCTTCGTATAGGAGCACGTCTTGTGCGTATACGCCTACTAAACGTCAAGTACCTCTGAAAATGCACAGAACCCCAGAGTCAAGGCCTCGCGGAGGCTCGTCGTCGGCGCCCTTGACATATCGCCGGGACGACGAAATAAATTTGAATTCAAGCAGTCGTGCAGCGGCGAGATACACACACACAACAAAGACGGAAAGTTCCTACCGCAACTATTATCAACGCAGAGCATTATGCACGCAATCAACGGCCTTCGCCTAAAGCCAAGCGTTACGCAAAGAGGCAGTCCACGCGCGCGGACGTCGCGCGCTATCTTTTAATGCGATACGCGTCGAGAGAAAAGATCCCAAGCATCGAGTGTCTCACCTCCTCTCACACCCAGGCACGTAAGAGCGAGCGTGTTTTTTTCGAAGCAATAGCGGAAGACAATACAGCCCGACATGTTTTTTTCGAGCCAAGAAAAAGATAAGCATCCGGACGGAAAGAGGGCAGACAACTTAACACATTGAGAGAGAGAATGGAGAAGACCGCAAGAAGACGGGCTTGAGGGATTCCGCTAGTTGGCTCGAAAAACAACAACGCGCACAACTTAGCGACAGGGGTCCCCCCACCCTCTCTCTCTCTCTTTGCGCGAGCGGAGCGCGGTGACAACAGGGGGGCCGCCTCGCCCCATTGGTCCGCGGCGCCGGTGACGTAGGAAGAAGGAGAAGTTTTCCACGGCGCTTCCGCCCGAGTTCGCGCGTCGTCTTCGGCAAGCAGGGCGAGGACGCCCGAAAGCGCGGTGCGGTTTCTCCCGTCGCGTGCCCCCGCGAGCGCTCGTTGACTCAACTCAGGAGGCAGTAGTGGAGCGGAAAAGAAAGCGGCGAGCACGGAAAGTGGCCGCCGTAAGGGCACATTCACACCGGCGACTTGAGGAGGTCGCGCGACCATTGGCGACTCGCAATCAAAAATCGACCGAAGGCGACTGATGTTCACACCGGCAAGCCCGGCTGAGCGCGACCCGCAAGTCGCAATCCCGGAGATTATCGTACTCAGCGAGAACTCTCGGAATCTACGCGGAATTTGAATGCGACGCCGGAGGAGGCCGGATGTAGACACACGAAAGATCACTTCCGGTGCGCCGCTGATTGGTTTATCAGTTTTGCGACCACGGTCGCGCGACTGAAAAATCGCGCAGAGAGCGACTCGCCCAAAATGGTCGCTTTTCGAGAAAGGCGACCGTTTGCGACCATTTGCGACTGGTCGCAAAGCGACCAACTTGGTCGCGCGACCTCCTCAAGTCGCCGGTGTGAATGTGCCCTAAGAGAACGCGGAGGAGACTGTGAACACACGTGCGCCGAAGCAGGGAAACAAATACACACACACACATACTAAGCAGCAAGCAATACGCCATAGCCAATAATGAGCCACCGCGGCGCTCTGCTACCGTATTGCAGAAGCGCGTAATAATAAAGGCAGCAAATCGCAGTCTGGACCGCAGTGTAGAACTGACACCACAATGCATCGAAGAGCCATACGAATTCGACCCGTTTTTTTTTCTTGTACTTAAAGCAAACGGCAGAACTTTCTAGTAATAGAATTCCAATCGACATTCTTGCGTGAAACAGTTTTGAAGCGATGGAAAGCCAGATTCTGACGCCGCGTACAGCTACCCAACAAAATATACTTCAAACAGACCCGTTTCTTGGCCTATAGTTCCCATTTGCTGAAAGGCTGAAATAAAAAAAAGAAAACAAAGCGTAAAAATTACAGATCGCTTTTGTTGTATAAATCATAAAGGAGAACGACCCACCGCTGGGTGTCTTACGAATTGTAATTAATCTACACATGCGTCGTAGTCGTCTATTTATTCGCGGATCCGCACCCTAAGAAATTAGTTGAAAGATCCGCTATAGTTCATCATCGATGTTGTCGTTAGAACGTATTTGTCTTTATTTATTTTTCTTTGTGCGTATGTGTGCGTGTGTGTTTCACAAAAAAAAAAAGGGGGACGGGGGCGACTTCAGGCGTGCCACCATTTCTTGGAGAACGGCGCTCAGAGCACGAAGTTGACCACGAGGCTGACCGCTCCCAATAAACTGAGAGCGCCTGCCAGCCTTCATTCAGACGCACAAATTGCAGCCGTAATCTTTGCAAAGCCAACACTTTGACGGCCTGTAATCAGATAACGAGACGGGTCTGCCCCTCCAAGCCAAAACGTGCTAAATCGCGACAAAACGTGCTAATGCAGGCACACCTGCGTCGCACTGTACAGAAGCAGTTGCGTAGCTAGGTCGTCTGCCACCCGGGGCCCATAGGTCTTCTGTCACCCCCCCCCACCCGCCCCCTACCCCGGTTGTAGTCGAGGAAGACGAGGATATCAACAAGTTCCGGGTGTCTTCAGGCGTATATGACACCCCCCCTCCCCCCCACTGGCCCCTTGCACCCGGGGCCCACGGCCCCCCGGGCCCCCCTTTTGCTACGCCACTGTACAGAAGCCCGTCCCGAGTTTTTCATAAGAAGCCCGCAAGGCATGCTGGGAGTACACTGCCAGCGGCTTGAAGCTCATTCTGGGCGTTCTCACTTCTCACTCAGTTTTCTTAACTGATATTGCGACATGAAGAAAAAGAAAAACCTTGAAATTCAGTCCAAAGACGACGACACTCATGTATTTCTCGAAGTGACCATCACCTTAAGATGTTAGCCGCCTAAAGTCCATGGTATGTATTCTATAAATATATTGCATTTGTTTCTTCTGGCCCTAACAACATTTAAACGCTCGTCTTCACGCACAAAGAAATAAAGACGCAGAAAATAAAGAAAGGAAAACGGGCGATACGAGTTCGAGAGAACGCGAAGCCAGGTCTTGCAAAATAAGGAAAAGGTGAATTCGGCAATTTATTTGTGACTCTTGGAAAATTAAAAAAAAAAAGTTATCTCTTGGGTTTCAGGTGCCTCAACCACGATGTGATTACGAGGTACGCCGTAGCGGGGGACACCGGATTAATTTTGACCATTAGGTGCACGTTATTTAACGCGCACCTAATTTAACTAAGCGAGCGTTTTCCGCATACAGCCCCCCCCCCCCCCTCCCCCCCCCCCCCCGCCTACTGAAACAAGGCCGACGCGTGGCCGGGATTAGAACCACATTACAAAGTGTTCTCCAGAGAGAGAGAGAGAGAGGGAGAGATGCAGATGTGAGAAACGCAGGCAAGTTAACCGGAGTGAAAATCTCCGGTTTGCTACCCTGCACTAGGTGAGGAGCTCACTCGACACACGTCCTGCCTGTTCGAGGAGCGAAATGCAACTGAAGCTGGTCCGAAGCCCACCACTGTCAGTTGCACGACAAACACACGCACTCTCTTCCATGCGATCGGTTTCCCACATTTTACGTGCATACACTTTTTCCCCACTCTGACACTCCCCCCTAGTGCTCACGCATTAAAATACCGCTAAATAAGAGGAAGAAAAGCCGTCTCCTCTGAAGGTGAAGGCGTCGCGACAGCAAGCGACGACTCCGTGGTACATCCGAGCGAGTCAAAGAGCCATCAATAGCTATCGTTGCAAAAAGAAAGAAACAGAAGCTATTATGAGAACAAAGAAAAAACTGCGCAAAAAAAGGACAAGACAGAGAAAGAACCACACGACACAGGCGCGTGTCGTGTGGTTCTTTCTCTGTCTTGTCCTTTTTTTTTGCGCAGTTTTCCTTTGTTCTCATAATGTCATACCAACTAGCCCCTCACCGTACGCTTCTAGAAACAGAAGCGCCGAGAGAAGCACGGTCAAGTAAGTACACATGTTTGCGAGCCCTGTACAGAGTCTATACATACACGGGGAGAAACAAAAGGGGCTCAAGACTGGCGAGATAGCGCTCTCGCATAATTGGCTCCGCTGGCCTTGATCGTGGCGCCGATGGATCGCGCTCCCCCCCCCCTCCCCGCCGATTCGACGGGCAGGCGCACAGAGGGCTTCAACCACAAGCCCGTCGCCTTTCTTAACACAATCCGTGACATAGTGGCTGCGTACTTTTCCATAAGCAGTTCGAAACAACGAGCGAGCAATACGGCCTTCCTGACCGAAGCACACCGAAGAAGACCCCATAAGCCTTCATCGCGCCGATAAGCTGGCGCGACATAATTTGCATCTGCCGCGGCCTTCGAGATCCTCAGCGGGCAGAAGCAGGCGCGCCTGTTAGTGTCTGCCATCGCCTCCGAGACACCAGCAGACGGAGGTCACCGTGATGGGTCTTTTCTTTTTGCCTAACGTGGTCTCCGAGATCTTCAGCAGAGAGAAGATGGCGCCGTGTAACTTACAAAGGCCTCCGATATCGTAACCGCGCGCTGGGGATCTCGGAGGCCATAGTGCCCACCGCATGAGTTTCATGCTGCAACTAACAAAGAGAATCCGAGCTCTGGCGCCCACTCACAACGCTACTGCGTGTTCAGCGAACATGTTATTGACTAGCGCCACATGGCTTACCTTAAAGGTGCAAGCCAAACACAAATACTGAATCAGTTGATACCTGTCAAGTATCTTCAAAACTTTATTTTCATTAATTTCGTGGTGATTAAGCATTGACTATTACAAGAGAAAAATTAGGGTCAAGGTTCACAATTTTCTTTTTCCGCGCAGAAACCTCAGTGCTGGAACGTCATCGTGAAGTCAGAGATTTCAAATTACCTTTCTCGCATTTTACCCGTTGTGGCGCAGTCAAAGTTCCCGAAACTTGCTGTAGGTTTAGTCTTCGACTCTTCTCGAACAAACTGTAGTCCGACTTTAACGATAAAAGAAAATATCATATAGCTCCAAGCAGACCCCGTATAAATCCATGGCATCAGTTCCCTTCACTAGTGTAGACATCGGCGCGAAGCGTGATCTGGCACCACGTCCCTCTTATTCTCGCCCGCTAAATACAAGGAAATCTCAATTTGCATCGGACTGAATACCGATGAGGTGTTTTCCATGAGAGCGCGTATACAAACCTGCATACACATCGAAAAAGGAAAAAAAAATGCCGCCGCACATATGCTGCAAGGATATACACCTTCTTTTATATTTATACATTATTTTTGTCCCGCCTTCCAAAGTCTCGCACGGAGCTGGAGACAACGTCTGGGCTATATAAAAAAAATTTACGCTCCCATTTAAAATAAATCTCAACGCGCGCGTACACCATCGAGCGACGATATTTCAATCTGACGCGCCGCGCGGCTCCTGGCGGCAATCGCCGACAACGAAGCCGCCATTTTTAGTGTCCCAACGCCGCCGAAATGGGCCGTAAACGTAAAGCGGCAGTCGTAAAAAAAAGGCTTACGATATACAGAATACGCAAGCTAACGGCAACAGTCCACAAACCTGGGCCTCCCGGCCGTTGGTATGCGAACCACTTCGTTCCCGCCAGCAGAGCCATTTTTATAGCGAAAAGAAAAGAAAAAAGAAAGAAATGAAAACGATAAACACGCCGTGCGAGAGCGACGACCGAGTTCAAAAAAAAAAAAGAAAGAACTTTGCCGATTGCAGCGTTTATCCCAATACTTAATGTTTGTTTGTTACAGCGTCAGCTGTTATGGGCTCATTCCGATAGCGGTTTCGATTGACGATGTTGTCCGCCGCGTCCATGCAGTGTCCGTCGCAGCTTTCGCCAGGAATGAGGAAAAAAATAAGACAAAACAGTTCCCGCCGGAATCTAACCTGGGTACTCTGCGCGGGAGCCAGCTCTCTTATTTTTTTTTTCCTAGGCGTTATTGATTGCAATGAACGAGATTATGTATGTGCAGGAACTGTTTACAATATCATGAGCACTAGATGGTCATAACCAATGGCAGGTCAACAAGCAGTCCAGACGAAGAAAACGTCACGCAAAGCAACCAACTCCTTCCATCACAGCAAAATGGAATGGAATGGAAAACTTTATTGACTCTTGAAAGGTTTTAGCGGGTCGAGGCCGAAGTCTTCATTCTTGAAGCTTGGGTCCTCTTCAGCCATGGATGGGCCCCTAGTCCAGGGCTCCACTGAGCCGGGCCGCCTCGCACGCGTGCGCTATTAGAGCTCTTTGAGTCTCTAGCTCGCGGCTGGTGAGCCAGCTCTCCCATTGCTCCGCACTTGGTGTTTTGTGTTTGTGGAATGCCTGGTTTCTTGTACACTCCCATGTAATGTGGTATAATGTTGGCTTAGCTCCACACCACGGACAGGTTGCGCTATACTGCGTGGGGGACATCCTACTTAGTATGTGTAAGTTTGGGAAGGAGCCCGTTTGCAGTCTCCGCCATCCTGCGGCCTCCTCCTTTGTTAATGCTTTATGTGCTGGCGGATATTGATATCTCAGACCCTTATAGAGGTTCAATAGCTCTGAATAGCTGTTCCCGCAGTTGATCTGTGGCCCCTCTGGGGCGGTTGACGTTCCTGCTCGGCTGGTCATCCCTCGAGCTAGGCAGTCCGGCCCTTCGTTGCCCCTGATCCCTGCGTGGCTTGGTATCCAGATAATGTTATGTGTGGGTTGTCCCTCAGCGATTGGAACTCTGCTGAGGATCTTGAGCGCCGTGTTACTTATTCTGCCTCTTATATAGCTCCGGCACGCCTCTTGTGAATCTGTTAGAATATTGAGGGATATTCCTGTTCTATAACCTTCTTCCGCTGCCAGTGCGACAGCAATTTCCTCTGCCTCGGTTATGTCAGCCACCTCGGCCGTGAGTCCTGTGATTAATTCTCCTTGATTATTTACTACTACCGCTGCCGCGTTGATGTTGTGTGCGTGTGAGTATAGGGACGCATCGGTATAGACTGTATTGTCCCGATGTCCCATCGTCTTTTCGTAAAACTCTGCCCTAGCCTGTCTCCTACTCGCATGGAGGTTTGGGTCCATGTTGCGAGGGATAGGTTGTATGCGTAGTTTCTTTCTTGGTGGGTCTGGTATTGTGGCCCTGCTACTTTGTGGTTTTTCTACTTCCCGACCTAGCTTTGTCAGGAGCGCCCTTCCCGTCGTTGTATTGCTGAGTCTTCGTACTTGTGCGTTGAGCTGGCATTCCCTTAGTTCTTCAAAAGTGTTGCTGATTCCAAGTTGCATGAGTTTGTCGTTGGATGTGTTCCTTGGGAGGTGGAGAGCCGTTTTATACGCTTTCCGGAGGATGGTCTCCACTTGCTCTTTTTCGGTTTTGGTGATTGCATGGTACGGCAGTGAGTATGTGACCCGGCTGACTATCAGGCTGTTGACCAACCTGAGTGTGTCCTCCTCTTTCATGCCATATCGCTTGTGTGCCACTCTGCTAATCATTCGGCCCACCTGTCCTGCTGCTTTGTTTAGCAGGCAGATTGTGTGGCTGCATTTCCGGCTTCCTTGCAACCACATGCCGAGGATTCTAATCATCTTTTGTTCCGGGATGTTCTGTCCTTCTAGCCTTACTTCGAGCGGGGCATCAGTGGGGTGTCTGCCCACCCTGAGGAGTTCAGATTTCTCCGTGGAGCATCTGAGGCCTCTTTGCTTTGTGTATTCTTCGATGCAGGTGGCAGCTTCTTGTAGTGCCTCTTGTTTATCCCCTAGTGAGCCTTGAGTAGTCCAGATCGTTATGTCGTCCGCGTACATTGCGTGACTGATTCCTTGGATCTTGCTAAGTTTCTTGGTAAGGTTGACCATCGCTATGTTGAAGAGTACTGGCGAGATTACTGAGCCCTGCGGAGTGCCCTTGCATGGCGTTTGAAAGGCATCACTCCGTAGGTCTCCTAGGCCTACCGTCGCTGTTCTGTCGGTTAGGAAGCTTCTGATATAGTCATGGACTTTCTTCCCGCAATTAGTGGTGTTAATCCCCTCCATAATGGCGGCGTGGGAGACGTTGTCAATGACTCCCTTGATGTCGATGGCCAAGACCACGTTTTCCCCATGTTTCGGCATTGTCTCGAGTACCTCTTCCTTTAGCTGTAGCAAGATATCTTGGGTAGACAAGTTTGCCCTGAAGCCGAACATGGTGTTGGGGTACCATCCTCCGTCTTCAAGATGCGTTTGGATTCTTCGGGTCACTATTCTTTCGCACAGCTTGCCTAGGCATGATGTAAGCGAAATTGGTCTGAGATTTTCAATTTGGAGTTTTTTGCCAGGTTTGGGAATCATCACCACTACGGCGTGTTTCCACTCCGCTGGTACTTTGCCATCCTCCCATAGTTTGTTGAGGTAGAGGGTGAGCTGATCAATTGCTTCGTCGCTGAGGTTTCGAATTAGCGAGTTTCGGATTTTGTCCGCCCCTGCTGCTGTGTTCTTTGTTGTAGCCCTTACAGCCTCGACGACCTCTTCTCTTGTGATGGGTCGGTCCGTAGTTGAGTTTTCGTCACCCTGGTAGTCGCCTCGGTAGCCTTCTACCGAGATCTTTCCGTAGCATTTTTCCCGTACTGCTTGGAGCAGTTGTTCTTCTGTTCCTCCATACATCACAGCAAAAACTTGAAACGAGAAGTTAAGCGCCTAATCGAAAGCGTGTACTAATCAGGCTGACATTCACCTCGATCGTAAATGTACTTCAAGTTCCTAATCATTTGAGAGAAATGTGTTCTTCAGGAAATTGTGCTTCCTGCATTTCGGTCTCGCATGCGAGCTTTCCATAGGCTAGCTATGCAGGCCTATCACTATTAAAGCACATATCGAATCGCACGTCATCACACGGAACAACAAGATATCGGATAGTGTGAGAATATGGAAGAAAATATCTCTGCAAATTTCTGTTGAGGTCATCCCAGAATAAAATGGCATCTTTAGTTACAATCAACAAAACAGCGTTCAATAGTGTGAGGCAAGTTACAGAGGCGATAGCTAATTGACGAAACACAAATATTCATTTTGCGAAGCCATGTTCTAACTGGCAAGGTTAGAAGTTTTAGAAAAAAACGAACAGTCAGATAAGCAACAGAAAAAAATGAACACCACGCACGAACCCCTATAAACGAGGTCTACAAAGGAAATTCGAAGCCACCATCAGTTCCGGCAGGACATGAACCAAGCATAACCTGCAAGAAGGCTCGCAATATCGGACAGCCAATCACAGCTGACAATACGCACGAATTTGACAATATGGCCTAATTGGACAATGTCCAATACACCATCCCTTGAAGCGCGCCCACACAAACGCGTGTCTGCATACGTAATATATATATTACATGCACATACACACACACACGCACGTGTGTGTGTGTGTGTGCGTGCGTGCGTGCTTGCGTGTGTGCGTATGCGTGTCAGATACTGAAGCCAAGGAAAGTACAGGGGATTTTTTGTACGTTTTCATTCGTGTTGGAATGATCAGCCCGAAGGGAAATGAAAGTGGACGAATCATGACGCAATCGCCACACCATCGGTCAATACGGTGTTCGTAATCCGCCGCCATGGCCTTGAGTGGCCCTGGCTAACACCTCCAGGGTTAAATAGTGCGCACATAAATAAGTACGCAAGGATCTGGACGTGGAAACGGCAACCGCCGTAGAACAATCGCTAGTGCAACGCACACGTAATGCGGAGGTCGTGCGTTCGGATCCCACAAGCGGCAAGTTTTTTCGTCCACTTGTATGTATATTTCGCTCAAATTAGCTTATTTCTACACTCCGACTGAAAACTACAAAAAAAAATTGCCGTATGCATTTCCTTGACTACATTATCTGTTGGCTTCGCACGGTTGTGAATAAAAAAAAAATCGGGCTATTCGATCACCTCTTCTCGCTCATACATAAAAGGAATACCCCTACTATCTCCCTTTCTTTCAACCACGAGAAATGTAACATTAACGACAAATCACTTCATTGTGAAAAAAAAGCATTTTTCTCTAACGAAGTGCGCCTCTCTTCGAGTTCAACGTGTCAGTATTGCTTCCCCTGATATAAGGAAAAGAATAAAAAGTGTGTCTTCCTTTGAAGAATGAGCCGCTATTTATACACATCGAGGAAGAAGAACGGGTGCGCATACGTTAAAATATTGACCAAGCTTAAAACGCGCCCTTGCCATAACACTTAGCAAAAGCCCCACCGAAGGAGCAGGAGCGGCGGGTTCTTTCTTTTCTTTCTTTTTTTTTCTGATGAACGCATTTTTCAATAAAGGCGCCTCCGTCCTCCGACAGAGCGCTCATCGATCGCTTAGTTGCGCAACCGCACGAATGAGGGCGCTGCGTTCCGCGTTGCTCGCAGGCACTTTTCTAAACACTTACCGTGCAGAATTCTGCAATAGCCTCGCTCTATTTCTTTATTTAAACTAGAGGTTCTGGGAGGGGGAAAGAAAAAGAACTCACTGAATGCCAGAATTTGTTTTTTTTTTCTTTCCCGCAAGAAAGTCTTCGAGTATGCAGCAGAGATAGCTAAAGAAGAGTCACAGGCTTTCGTTGGACGTAGCAGTTTTTCTCTGCAAGCATGTCCCTACATGCCCAGGCAGCCAACATATTAGGACCCGCTGGTTGGATGCATACAAATTGCACAGGAACGAACATAGGTCACTGACTACAAGGTTGTTCATAAAAATAATAATCTCTCATAGGCTATCCGTTACCTGCTGCGTGCATTACATTACCTGCCCAACAACAGTCTCGCTTATAATATCAACTTGAACATCGGCTAACTCCGTTCGCACTCTAATCGACACCATAGTCTATCTACCTGTTAAGGTTACCCCTCACGTTTTTCGTTGCATCGTTCGCCACGCCATCATTAACATCTCCTCAAGATTCTTTGTTCACCTCGGAGTTTCTGCCCCTTGTGTTAGCACCTGCAGAAAGCAACCTTCGCACTTCTTTCCAGGGATAGAGGCAAGTTCACGGTCATGACTTGGCAACTTACAAGTTACCAACACCAACATATTTATTAGCAACATTGCCCAACTGCAACGGTACTCAATGTATACACGGTCCACAGCCAACGAACGAAGACGGCTGTTACAGGAATGGATGTGGTAACTAATATCCAGCTCTCGAATTTGCGTTAGCATCGGCGAAGCGTTAATCACCTCAGCCAAGTTATTCCTAGCTTCCAAGAACCATGAGCTAGCTTGCGTAAGTGTAAGAACGGCTCAGTCGCCGAGCGAGACCGCCTGATATTAAAGGAAAAGTTGCGCGCGAAATATAACCAAACGACAAAAAAAAAGGTGGCATGCTCACACGCTTGCATCGCCGGTGCCAAATGCAGCCCCTCTTCTCGAAACCGCGAAAACCCCGATTCGTTTGTACGCCCTTTGGGTTCTCTCTCTCTCCACGCCGTGACGTCACGCAAGGGGGGGGAACGTAATTAGCTGACATCTCTGCAGAACTTCTTTTGGAATAGGAAAGCATTGTGCCTAGCTGGATGAGTAGCATTAGTACGTGTCAGGTCGTAACAGGTCACGCAACAAATGAACACGACTGACTGACACAATTCAACGGATTCACTGAATAGTCAATCAATGAAGACTGAACGAATGGGTGAGTGACCGACCAATGAACATATATATATATATATATATATATATATATATATATATATATATATATATATATATATGGATGTGGTAACTATATATATATATATATATATTACCTGGTTAGCCAAGCGCTCAACGCATTAGTTAATGATATAGCTGAATTAGATCAAGTTAGACAATGCTCTGTAATTTGTTGCTGATCCATCAATGGAGTGAGTGAGTGAGTGAGTGAGTGAGTGAGTGAGTGAGTGAGTGAGTGAGTGAGTGAGTGAGTGAGTGAGTGAGTGAGTGAGTGAGTGAGTGAGTGAGTGAGTGAGTGAGTGAGTGAGTGAGTGAGTGAGTGAGTGAGTGAGTGAGTGAGTGAGTGAGTGAACAACCGGCCATTCAATTGAATTATTGATTGACTGATTGACTTAACTCGAAAATGCAACTTACCGATAATACCTCAATTGAATAAGTGACCGATTTGTCAACAGACAGACAGACAGACAGACAGACAGACAGACAGACAGACAGACAGACAGACAGACAGACAGACAGACAGACAGACAGATATATTTTAATTATTGATTGATTGATTGATTGATTGATTGATTGATTGATTGATTGATTGATTGATTGATTGATTGATTGATTGCATTTTTCTCAAGTTATACTCTTGAATAAGGTAGAAGTTAGTATCCCCAGCAGTTACTACCTCCTACAGACCTTTACGAACTAATTATTTAATCGCACAAGTGATCCACGCAAGCGCATGGAGGCTAAGTTAGTAACTCTACTGCCTCTATTGGCCGTTGCCTACTATGCCTCACAGCGACAATTTTGTGCAGAATATGGATACGCTATAATTTCTTTCAATTTGTTGAATTAACAGTTATGTTCCACGTCGTCGCGCATGTATGTGCACACAGCACGCCACACAAGTTTAGCTCCGTAACTTTGATTAGTTACCCTAATACACGGGTGTTCAGCGGTACCACCAGTGCTTCTTCAAAGTACTGGTATAAATACGCCTAAAATCATTTCGTAAATTAGGTATCGCGTAGGAGCTTCGTTGTTATCCTGTGTGTGGTGTTGTCGTTGACAGCTCGTTTATGAGTTCCTGTACTCAGTTACCTATACAACCAAAGCTGTACCACGATGTTGTCCCTGGTAAGCATGACCATTACCTACCATACGAGTGAATCTGACAAAAAGAATATGTTTTAGCTTGTTATATTTTTACATGGCATCTACATAATCTGATAATCAAAACGGCGCTTATAAATCAATTCACTCCACTATATTGCTCGTCATTATAAAGCAGACGTGTTAGTAGCGGCTTCTAAGTTTTGTAGCATAGCCGTGTTTTTGCGAGTCCCATTAGTAACGGTGGTTACCTTTTTCAGTTACCAAAGAGACTGGTGCTACTGCTACTACCTGCAATCGCTACCTAGGGAGTCAATATTGCAACAAACATTTACTACCGTACGGTTAGTAACCGCAATTTTTTTTCAGGAGTGTGCAACACGTGGTATTGTGGAGACGTAAAAGCGTAGGGCCTCTGATTAATTTCGACTGTTTGCCCTGCTCCCACGTGCTATGTCTGTACGCGGGCGATATCACTGCGGCTCCATCGGAATGCGCCTGCTGTTTTTTTCCCGTTGATTCTTTAGTTCGGGAAACAACCGGAAACAACACATAACTTTTCACATAGTCGGATGCTGACAGGGTAATGTCAGAGGACAAACAAACTCTGCGATGTCTCGCTCGCTTAATTTGAGAGCACCCACTCTAACGCTATCAGCGTATCTCACACTATCAGTGCCAACACTTTACGCAGGCGATATCAACGCGCCGAATCTCTCGGACAGTTTGTGGTCCTTTTACTAGACTAACTTATATGATAGCGACAAGTATTATGTAAGGATGATGACTAACGTTCTAAAGTCCGCCTAACCAATATCCAGTTTATTCGCCGACTAAGCTAACTTATCGTCATCGTATACAAATCTATCAAAAGTCAAATGACGCGTAGATTAATTTCAGCAGCATTACGCACGCACCTGAAACGTCATTAGTCACCGCAACACATATACAAGCAATCGGTAGATCTCATCATCATCTAAAAATGATACAGTTATCTACACCGCGAGACGCAACGGGCTGCGAGATAACAAATATACGCGAACGGAGTAATCGCTACTTCGTCATCGCATAGTGACGTGAATCAACGCGCAATGCTCCTCTAAAATGCGAAACTATACTGGCACGTGAGAATCCTTCCAGGCTGAAGCTGAAATACGCGCTTCTCCCATTCTCGCCAGATTTACCTTAACCACGAACTATGAAATCCATAACGGAAGCGCGCCTCATAAGGTTCGTTCACCCATCCCACGTGATATCTGTGTGTCCTCATTAAAAGCGGAATCTTATTTGGACGCCTTATTCTATCGCGAGCTTATCCATCATTTCGCTTGCTCAACACACCAGTTCACTTCGTCGCGCGCATTACATGCTACCACTCTCACGCATGTCGCAGGTCATCCAGTAAATGTTACTCGTTCCAAGTTCACGCGATGTCGTCTTCTCGTCATCGTTTTATTTCTTTTCCTCGCACAGTACTGAAAAGACTTTCCCTACCACATCGTTGCCGTATCACCAACGCATCTGCCCTTCACGGACTAAAAAAAAAAAAAAAGCGGTATTTCGCAACGAACATCGTGCCACATCGTCTGCTCCGATTTCGTCTGTTCCCACCCCTTATGCAATAACCCGCAAGGGGTCTTTAAAGGGACGCTAAAGTAAAAAAATGATTTCTTCTGCATCAGTAAATTACTGTTCTAGAACACCAAAAATACCACTCTTACAACGATAAGACGTTTGCTAAGCCAGAAAAACCGCAAGAACGAAATATGGGTGGCGACGCCTCCTTAAGTTCCCGCACCTGGGGGCTGTGACGTCTTGGATTTTGATGGCATCTTCTAGGGCCTACTAATTATATATAGCGGTACAGATTGACCACACTGTGTTCTAAAGGAACCAAGTATTAAACATGGCAAGTTTCGGAAACCTTTATTCAGCCAACGCGGCCCAAATGCGAAAACATACTTTGGAATCCCTGACGTCACGCTGACGTACCGGCGCTGGGGTTACGGCGGGAAATTCAAATACTGATACTTGGACCTTCATATAATCAAAAAAATGTTTTGAAATGACTGCCTGCAGGGTTCTCAAACAATACTTCATTAGTCTAAACTGATTTATTATTTCGCTTCAGTGTCCCTTTAATTCTCCAATAAGAGGGGCAGCTTTAGCGACACTCCCTGTGGAGTGCATGCAGTCGCCGGCGAGTATGTTCGAGGAACTCACTTCGCTTGCACTCAAGTTTGTATAGCCTCGTTAGCAGTGCCTCAAGAATAGAAATAAATAAACGCTCTCGCAACAGAGACGGCACTAATTCTTAGATCGCGTTTCCCCGAGTTCGAATGCTGTATGAGCGTGGTCGTGACATCAGTGAAGGCAAAAAAGAAAAGGAAAAGAAAAAAATTTGAAACGCTCATTTTCGACGGGTTCCGCCAGTTTGACCCTGTGGATTTTGGATGCGTTCCTCGCTTGCATTGGCTCGATCGAAACAAGTAGACGTGTTACTGAGGTTACAGAATTTTCGATTTTTCGATGATGGCGGAGGTTCTTGTTCATAAGCATCTTTTTTTTTTTTGTAATAAAACAGCAACGTTTCAACAAACAGCAAACAGAAAGTTTTCTTGTAGATTCTTTTATTGGCCTAAACTGATCTATAGGTATTTCCCTTAAGGATTCCTTCATGTAAATGAAAAAAAAGAAGGACGCAACACAAATCAGGGCCGGGGCCGCATTTTCTAACGGCCCACTTCATTTTCCATTCCACTCGCGTTATGCTATTTCAGTGGCTCCATGACGCCGGCACGCTGTCGTTATCGCCAAAATGGGCTCCTTATCGGGTGACGGTGTAGAGTGGCCGATGCCAGCGATAACGACACCGTCGGTAGCCAAAGACGAGCCAATGAGAAACGGCGGAGAAAAAAAAAATTGGGAAAATCAATTCGTTGGGGCCCTTCGAAAACACTGCCCCAGGACCATGATATCTCAAGTCAACAACCGCTCTATAGAGTATAAATATATATAAGTGCAACGACTCCACCAACCACCCCACCCCCCACACAGTTTTATCGGGCAGTGTAAACAGCGTCAACAAGCATGTAGCAGAGCGCGCAGATAACAAACGCGTCGATGTACCACGTAACGCATTACTTGCATTCTTATCGCTGTCACGGTTTCGATTACCGCCCGCTGGTGCAAAATAAACGGCCGTTATCTCGTGGCTCGTAGCACGGTTGTGACGTCGCGCGAGCCTCTTATAGAAAATGTCGTAAGCTTTAAGGTGAGCTAAGTTCGTCGACCTGATATAGCTCATCAGAGCGGGCAGAACTGTAGCACAATCGGTCGCGACGAGTTTTAAAATTTATATCTTCGAGAAAACCTAACAACGCGAGGCGATACGATTTCAAGTCGGCTCCTATAATTATACCGACTGGTACGCAAAGAATCTGGAAAAACCACATTATTTGTAAAAAAATAATAATAATAAGCAGATACAGGATTCCGGTCGCTTTACACAGAGATGAAGATTACACATAGTGTGGCAAGATGGTATGTCGACGCTGCATTCCGGATCGGATTCTGAAGTGACTTTGCAAAATCGCCAAGACGTACTTTTGCGGGTGCTTGAAAGTGATAAATTTTCACACACCTGAGAGAACCTCCGAAACTACGAAGGAACACCCGTACGGGTTTCTCGCAAAGACAGCTTCGCGGGTGAAGGGAAACAAAAATTCGTCGTAGTGCGGGATTCCAACCGTGGGACCAATGTACCTCTGTGGCGGCCGCCCTGCATACTGAGTTAATCGGGAGGCTAGCAGACCGCAGAGCAATGGCGAATTAATCAACTCTCACCATCCGCGCGTTTAGTTATCCGTGATGGTAGAACGAAACATATCGCATAAATTTGTGCCACTTTCTGTCACTTTTTCAGTAGCAGTGCACTTTTTTTTAAGCGCTATTCCTTGATACGTGGCAAAATTGAAATCCCTGCAACTAAGCCACGCGGGAGGCAGTCACGTGGTCTATTTTCACATTTCGTGGGCCTTCTTATCCCGCGGGGGAAAGAAGAAGCAACTGTTGCGTAAGAGAATAGCATTTTAAATGGCGCAGCATAGGATGTCTCCTAGAATACTACACAAATTCTTTATTGATAATTTTTTTTATCTATACTGAGGACTTGCGGGGTTGTTGGGTACTTACAAAATATGCAACTGAAGAAAAATTTAAAAGGATCTTGTGATTTTCTAACACAGAGCGGCTGACATGACTCAAGTCGCTTCGGTCTATAGACCTCTTTCATCCACAAGGTGGCAGCAGTGCGTTCAGGACCCCACAGAACTTCCGGTCAGCCATTTTCGACAGTCCAGTTAGCCAAGAAAAAAAGACCTATTTTGTCGCATAGTATAATGTAGGCACATAATCTTGATGTTTTCAGATATAAAAAACGTGCGCCGTATGTCGAGTTAATGTACAAGCGTTTTTTGTTGCAGTTAACACTGCAATTCACTTGTCAAGCAATCCTAATATGCAGCATAACTGGTGCCAGATGTTGGGTACAATAAATTTTTAGGCTATTAGATTTTGCGTTGCTCCGGAGTGCTTAACCGGAAGTCTTCTGGGAACTATATTTGTAAGCATGAAAATGGTCTATAGACGGTTTCACTCGCGCGATAACTGCAGCGAGAGTGCGCCCCCAAGAAACTTTCGGTCACGGGCCTTATCAGTCTACTGCGCCGGAACACAAAGCGCGTTTTTAAGTTGTTTTACTGGCGGAAAGTCTATTCTAAAGTTTTCAGATAAAAGACATGGGCATTGCGCCTCAAGACAAATAGATAAAATTTTTCGTGTAACTTAGGGCAACAATCCCTTTCTAAAATTGTTCTTACGAACAGAGGAAAAGTGTTGAAAATCAGCGGGCTTTGATATTAACGCGCTCTTGCTAGTCAATATCGCAGCCAACGCCTTTCTTGCTCGCTAAATTTATCGGGCTACGTCAACGAGCAAAACTGGAAACCGTCCAGGACCTATGATTGTAAACAGCGAAAGCGTCTATTGCAAACATGACTATTTTTAAGCATGAGCTAAAGTTAGCTCGAACACCCTCAGAGTTCCGGATTATCCGATTGCCCGAAGCTGATTAACGTTCACCTTAAGGAAGGCAGGCGAGCGTTCCGTTTATTTACTTACGCATTTGTTCTCATTTCTTGCTTTCCGACTCTATAGAAATACGCTTGCACCACGAACGATATTCAAAGCAAGTTCCACGTCGCGCTCAGCGGATATATAGAACGTCATGTAGTCTTGTTTTGTTATAGCGCAAGCTTGACAAGGACAATAGAAGGCACATCTGACACACACAGCGATGTGCCTTCTATTGTCCTTGTCAAGCTTGCGCTGTAACAAAATAAGATATGCCGTACCAACAAGCCCCTATTGCTATCTTCATCGACGTCATGTAGTCGCAAAGGGGGAGGTCGGGGGGGGGGGTGTATTCTGTAGGACCCCGCCTAGTGGACTGTCCATTTCGGCCGCTGCTGATTGGATGCAGCTGTACGAGCGAGGAGGAGACGAGCGGCCCCAGCCAATCAGCTGCGGCCGAAATGGACAGTCCACTAGGTGGACTCTTACAGAATACCTCCCCTGCTGGTCATGCCATGACCAAGCCTCCCCGGTGACCTCGGTGAAACTATGACGTTATGACCTCGGCGAACGGTGCGATGTGGTCAACACGGTTAGCGACACGTCCTATTGTCATTTGCATGCCTGCTGCTTACGTCGGACAACTCAAGCGCTGACAACGCATGGCCCTGCATGCATCCACTAGATCGCGCTCTCACCCGATGCGGCACGCGTCGCGCGCGCTCTAATTAGCACTTATTTAGTTAGTTAAGTTAAGTTAAGTTAAGAGCTCTAATTAGCTCTTAACTACGACACCGCGGGCGCACGCTGCGACAGTCGCGACCGGTTTCCTAAAGATGAATTCCGCAAAGAGCGGACGAAGTTACCACGGGGCCACCTGCGGAGAGAGAGAGAGAGAGAAACATGGGCAGGGATCATCGACGATGATGATAGACAAATGCAAGCGAATAGCCGGACCCTTCGAGTAAGGTGCTCGCCTTATATTATTTATTTTATTTATTTATTTATACATACTGCAGCCTCGGTGAGGCTATTGCAGGAGTGGGTAGTGAAAAAAAAGGAAAGCAAGAAAACGAGATACAGGCCCAAAAATAAATATGAATATCAAGTATATGTAATTGCTTTCAAAAATTCTTGCATAGGTAAAGAGCGGATGCTTCCAGGCAGTGCATTCCAGAGTTCAATGGCCAGTGGAAAGAAGCTGTGCTTGAACATCTCCGTTCGGCAAAAGAAAGGGATAAGGTTGAGATTATGAGAACTCCCAGTGATAAAAGGAACGACGTCCTTGAAGACGAACACACTGGTTGCAGTGAGTACATTTAGGCAGTGTTGTTGTTTAATCGCGTAATACCGCGAGGAACAGAGCCGTTAACCCGTACATCTGTAGAGGTGATGGAGGTAGCTATATACACATATGAGCCAATTCGTCGTACGTGCGTTGTCTCCAGAACCGCCGGCAACGGGAGTGGAAGGCGACTGCCACCCTCCTACTTCGGTCGCCACTGGAACCTAGAGTATTAGCCGCATAGAGTTTCTCACTATAACACCTAGAGGGTAATCTGGCGCCACCGTCTATGGGAGTTTCTTAAGGGGGCACCATGCCGTCATGGGAATGACGGTATATGTGTCTGCGAGGCTCGTGTTGGCTGGTGTTGTAAGAGGCTTCGCCTAAAACGTGGATATGGCTAGGCAAATAACGCGTTCTCAAAGTAAAATCTTCATAATATGTTTCCATTCACGCATATTACATCTTTACTCACCCACGATGCATGACCAAGCGAAGGAAAGCAAGAACAGACGACCAACTGTTTCAAAGCGAGCGCAAACCTTGTCGTCTGTCCTCCAACTTTAGCGGCCCGCTGATACTTTTTACGTAACATGTAGTCGTACACACAATAACAAGTTCTCATAGTTAAACAAAACATGTTTTCGCGTAATAATAAAGCTAAAACAACTTTTCACGTGCTGTTCTAGTAGAAAATGAATCATTGTGACAAATGGAACGGTATTTGCCGAGCGCGTCTTCAAGGCGTCCTGTCTCTACAAGAACGATGCCAATCCGAATCCACAATATACCGGCATTCCCATGCATACCACAGCGCAGCAGCGCCAGATTTCCCTCTAGGTAATGCAGTGAGAAACTCTATGATTAGCCGCTTGTGATGTTCCCGTATATACAGGGACATAAGCCGCTTCAGCCCTCTAGCGCCACCTAGGCCTTGAGCCTAGGGTTGCCAACCGGCCCGAATTTAGCGGGACAGTCCCAACTTCCGAGTAAACGTCCCGCGCCCCGCCTTGGAACCAGCCTGGACGGCTTAAAGTCCCAACTTTGGTTCTTTTCTCGGCGGGATAACAATAGATTTCATTTTTACATTGTCTGACAGCTCGTTTTCACGTTTTCTTATTTTGTTGTTTTTCTTCTTCATCGTTTTTTTTTTCTGTAGTTCTAAAGTAGGCGCTGACCGTTCACAGCACCATTATCCGTATTCGTAGCCGCGTTAGCCATGGCAAACTATATGCTGCACCTTTCTGTATAAATCGCTGCGCGGTATATATAGGACTTGAAACAAGTGGTTCCACTTTGTTGCACGTACAAACAGTGGCGTAGCAACAGGGGGGGCCGGGGGGCCGTGGGCCCCGGGTGCAAGGGGCCAGTGGGGGGAGGGGGGGGGTGTCATATACGTCTGAAGACACCAGGAACTTGTTGATATCCTCGCCTTCCTCGACTACAGCCGGGAAGGGGGGGGGGGGGGGGGGGCGACAGAAGACCTATGGGCCCCGGGTGCCAGACGACCTAGCTACTCCACTGCGTACAAACCATTCACGTACAAACACGTACAAATCGGACAGGGCAAATCGTCGGCGACCAGTTCAAACCAGTGCAATTCGTTATAACGAGTAAAAACGAAGTAAGGCGATCGCGACCCGTCGCAACAGTGCGTGAATCGTGGTCGACGATACAGCCAACATCTACGTATACCGACGCATACTTTCTTAACCTGGCACGCCGCAGGCATGCACCCGTTTAAAAACCATGACGCTGCGCGTTCTTTCTATAGAGATTCCTTCACTGAATTATAAAGATTGGAGACATGCTTTTGCGATTCGCTCCCCATTACGGCGCGTTCCCGTGGTGCAAGAAAATAAAGCACGAAATTCGGGAAGCCGTCTCATTAATAAGCGCCCTATTATATACGAACGATCGAGAGAGAACGCCCGCTTGCAACACTGTCGAAACTTTCCCTTCGTTCGGCTAATGGCTCAGAGGTTCTGTCAATGGGCACGCAATATAATTCGCGCGCCTGTCGTCATACGTGCTTCCTAGTAATTGTCACTCTCAGCGGTGTTCTCTCTCTCTCTCATCGTCCGGTTCTTGTTCTTCGCTTCAACTTGTAAAAAAGCAAGAATGAAATGGTCCACGCGCGCTATACTGCGCAAGTATATTTATAGCGGAGTGCGCGGTGACAGACGTTCATTAAAAAAAAGAAAGAAAAACATGGCGCGTGCTTCGCCGTCAACCTTGGGTGAGGCGAACTCGCAGGTTAATAGGCAACGGCTGCGACGACGCAGCGGAGGCTCGTTTGGGAGGTACACGAGAAGAGGTTACACGTGGGCGGGAAAAAAAGCAGGCACGCGATGGAGGACACCTTTACAGTTCTGTTTTAATTGCTTGCTTGCTTGCTTGCTTGCTTGCTTGCTTGCTTGCTTGCTTACCTGCCTGCTTCGTTTCTTTACTATCATTGTTGTGTATTCGTTTATTTGTTGTCCGTAAGCCTAACGTTAAATCTCCCTTACGTTTCCTGCCATATACGCTACACCAACGCCCTATGTTCGCTTTTTTTTTTTTGGGGGGGGGGGGGGGGAATCCGTTTCGACGCGAACATTGCGTCGAGTAGCACAGACGCGCTCAAATACTACAACTCAAAGTTGTCTCCTTGGCTACAGTGTGCTAGAATGTAAGGATTCTAGTACACTGTGTCTCACTCGCCAAAGTAGACTGCCGACTCAATGTTGCCCGCGAGTAAACTACACCCCCTTTTTAATAGCAGCCTGCAATGGATAGGCGTATAAACTTATGTGGCTTGGCTCTAATGAGGCATTTTTGTGTGTTTGAGAACAACTGGCGTCGGCAGTTGTGCGCGAGCCAGCCAGGACACACTGCTCGTCGCAGCTTCCATCTTCCGAAAGGTTCGCGAGGAGGCATGTAGGCCTAGGGTGCCTCGATGTCCTCCTCGCCCGCCGCTTCGTACAGAGTGTAGACAACCGCGCCGTCTGCTACGGCGTTGAGCACACGAATGGCGGATAGACACGCGCGCCGGCAACGCGTCCGTACGGCATTCGCCAAAGGCGTCTACTACACGGAGGAAGGAAACTGAGGAGAGGCCCTACCCCTCCGCGCGCTAGGAGAAAAGTGTGGCGGACATGACGTAGTAGGTTCTCATTTTTTTGCTGCTTTTTTATTTTGTTTTTTTGTTGTATGGCCACGCCTTTTGGGCCACAGTGGCGGCGTTCTTCTGATTTTGAGCGCTCACACGTGTTGCTCCGGTAGGTTTCGTGCCGTGGCAAAGGCGCTGTGTGGGCGGGTTTGCGTTGGTCACCGTGTCTTGTTGCGCTGTGTTACCTGCACCGTGCTCTGCCGGATGCTGCGCGAGCGTGCGCGAAACCACGCGCAGCGCGGGGTGGTTTCGCAAAAGATGTAAACAAGAGAGGAGGGTGGCACAAAAGGCGGAGCATCGCGATGAGCAACGCCAACTTCCGGCTTCGCTTTTGCTTCACAAAGAGTGACGTCAGGGCCTCTCAGTTTCCTTCCTCCGTGGTCTACTACGACGTCCGCCATTTTCGTGGCCAGTGCCGTAGCAGACGCCGCGGTTGTCTCCATTCTGTACGGAGCGGCGGGCGAGGAGGACATCGAGGCCCTCTGCGCAGGCCTGTCGCCGGCGAAGACGAGTCGGGTTTCCGCGCTTCCCACACTGCAGCTATAGGGTCGAAACAAGCTCCGCATGCCACTCGTTTGCGGTGACGCTCCTACAGCTTGCCCTCCTCACGGCGAGCTGTTTTTATCCGCGCGAAACGAGAAGGCTGCGCGTTAGAAGGGCACACCTGTGTCGGGGCTGGGTTACGCGGTGCGGCAAATGGAAACTAATGGTGTTTACGCCTCGAGAAGCGCTGACGTGAATTTTTAACGAGCGGGGAGACGGCGCGCGCGCGTGATCTGCGGCGCACTTCCAGGTGTGACAAGAAACGGTCCTCCACAGGAGCTGGCTTTTCTTTCTTTCCATTTTTTTTTCTGTGGCCCACTCTATTCCGTCGTAAATAATTCGCTGCGGAGGAGATCTGACGAGGTGTGCTGCTTTCCTTGGGCTATAATACGGTGCCCCCTATATATTCCGTTCGTATCAATTTCGCGGGGAGCACAAGAAATTGAAAACAGACTTACTTAAGGGGAAAAAAAGGTAATAAATCGCGGGGGACGTACGTCATCGCACGGACGAGAGATATACGCGTTTGTGCGTGCGTGCCAGCCGAAAGTGGTGCTGGCTGACCCATCCGCCGCCGGCGAAGGAAAACATTGGCGCGACGATATAGCGAACGATGACGTCGACCCGGCGGCACGAAGACGACAATTGTGACGACGCCGTTGGCGGCGACGAAAGCGACGAAAGCGACGAAAGCGACAAAAGCGACAAAAGCGACAAAAGCGACGAGAATGGCCGCGATGACGATTACCGACGGCGAAGATGACGACGACTACACACACGCAACAGCGACATTCATGACCTCCCCCCCCCCCCCCTCCGAAGGAGCGTGACATGACCACAGCGAGGATATTAAGACAATAATTTGACGTAGTAGTTCTGCGGAAACCCGCAAGGTGGAGAGAAGTAACGAATAAAGTGAATAAAAGAATAATGAATATTACCTTTATTCATTACTCCTCTCCACCTTGCGGGTTTTCCGCAGAACTACTACGTCATACTCTTGCCCTTGCTTCGTGTTGACAAATTCGACTTCGCCCTGCCGTCTGCTAGCCGCCTGGTTAGCTCAGATGGTAAAGCGGCGGCCCCGGAAAGGCGGTGGTCCAGGGTTTGAGTCCCGGACCAGGACGAATTTTTCTTCAACTATGAGGCTCTTCTTTCGAGGAACCCGTATGGGTTTCCTTTGTAGCAATTGCTACGAACGGGTGGATGTATCATTTTCCCTTTATTCATAAGACAATAATGATCACGACAGTGAAGACGAGAACAAGACGAAGGCGATGACCCATGGCAACATACGACAACTACAAGTCTTCAAGGCGCGAAGGCGAACCAGGACCGGGGTTCTTGAATAAAGTTTACTCTCTCTCTCTCTCAACACACTAAGGTCGACTACTTGGATAAGAGACGTGGTTAGTTGGTTATGAAACATGGTTCTTACGGCGCAAACTTAGACAGGACGCCGTAAATTATCTGCTGAAGACCCGCGCTTAATTTGTCCTCACTATGGTCGGCCAGCTGCTTAAGAGACATGGTTAGTTGGTTATGAAACATGGCTCTTACGGCGCAAACTTAGACAGGACGCCGTAAATTATCTGCTGAAGACCGGCGCTTAATTAGTCCTCCGTATCTCGCTGTCTCCCGTCTAAGTCTGCGTCGTCAAAAAAGAAAGAAAAAAAAAGCATGTTTCATAAAGATTATACACAGTCTCCAGGATCGGCCCACGCTACTATTACTCCGCGTCCGAGAACGGCCCATGTTAGTCGTCTAGAAACCGACCGCGAGCTGACGTGTCAAACCGCGTGCCAATGTTTGTTGCAGTAGGAGTGCTTATAGATGCCGTCTGTTATTGTTTCAATGAAACGTCGCAGTTTCGCCCGAAAGGTGGGGCATCGATTGCGATAGCAAATTGGCGGACAGCTACCCGAAGTAAGGATGGTAGTTGACATAGTAGTTCTGCGGAAACCCGCAAGGTGGAGAGAAGTACTGAATAAATTGAAAAGCAGACATCCTATCGGACTATATATGACGCTTTTTCTTTCGAGGAACCCGTATGCGTTTCCTTTGTAGCAATTGCTACGAAAGGGTGGATGTCTGATTTTCAATTTATTCAAGGATGGCAGTTTTATCGGCCGCATAAACTTGTAAACATAGGCATACTATTCTCGCGGACAGTTTTCTAATAATAATAATATTTGGGGTTTTACGTGCCAAAACCACTTTCTGATTATGAGGCACGCCGTAGTGGAGGACTCCGGAAATTTTGACCACCTGGGGTTCTTTAACGTGCACCTAAATCTAAGCACACGGGTGTTTTCGCATTTCGCCCCCAACGAAATGCGGCCACCTTGGCCGGGATTCGATCCCGCGACCTCGTGCTCAGCAGCCCAACACCATAGCCACTGAGCAACCACGGCGGGTGACAGTTTTCTGTGGCCACGAATGGAAAGTTATGGGCGCGGGACTGCTGCACATGAGTTATCGCGCCAAGTATTCCGACAGGGTTTGACTTTTAGTTGCTCGGAACAGACGCTGAATTGACGCAGCTTCCACGTATAACGGTTTCGCGTTTCCCAAGACGCGGAAGGGAAAAGGCGAAAAATAAGTAAACCTTTACATACAGTGGTGTGTTCTGTCTTATTTACCTGTTGCTAATAAGGTGTTTGTTTTCTCTTCCCCAGCCTAAACCAACGTGGATTAAAACGCGGGACTCTATTATAAAGCGCTCTCACGTGTTCGCGCTTTGTTTCAAGTAGCTTTCCCTTCATAGTCACAGAAAGTTGTCCGCGAGTATAACTAAACTAGCAAGCATGGTGGCACGCGCGCAGAAGCAAACATCAACACACCTCACTCGCTGGCCGCGGGAACTCGCTGTCGAAACACGGCAGTGAGGAAACGCGGCAGCAGAAGCGAGCGAACTGACCGCGCAGCCGCTCGCATCAACGCTAACCACGCCTTGAAAACACAGCGCAGCGCGGACTGTGTACCCCTCGCAGACGGCTTTCAAGATACAGCGGCCCGCCCGGGCCGCCCGGAGCAGAACGCGCCCCCGTCGCTACCCTCCCCCCCCCCCCCCGAAGCACCGCGCGCGACGGAAGGCGGCGCGCTTCCTCCCCGCTTTCCACCGTTGCGTGCAAGCGAGGTTGCACCGCGATCGCCCGCTCACTCTCGCACGCTTTCACTCGCACGTACACAGCGTACGGCGCGCGGATACGCTTTTTATCGCCCGCGGAATTTATGCGGAACCTCACGGCTACGGCGACGGCACAAATGCGGCCCTCCTGTGAGAGACAGTTACGGCACTTAAACTCATCTTTTCCATTCTCTTTAATGTAACTTCACACACACACACACACACACACACACAAATGCGGCCGGAGTGTCCGCATAATTGCTATATCGCCATAAAGAAAAACAAGCTTTGCTTAAATACGGGTCCGCCATTATTATATTATCCTTTTTTCTTTTTTTCGCCTCTCGTCGAGATCCCGCGGGCGCCAATGCACTTCCGCGTAAACCGGCTCATTGCGCCGACGGCGAGCACCCAGTGCACAGGAACGCCACGGCGACGGCAAAGGATATCGCGTACGCTCACTGTCGTCCGGCGATGCGCCGCCCGGTTGAATCCGGTTTAATCCCGCCGACGCCAGTTCCACCGCGAACACGGAAAGCAGCGCTGTACTACGAGAACAGTACGTATACAAGCAGTGCGCTGCATTTGGTAAAAAAGAGCTCGCGTTGCTATACGCATATATATATATATATATATATATATATATATATATATATATATATATATATATATATATATATATATGTGTGTGTGTGTGTGTGTGTGTGTGTGTGTGTGTGTGTGTGTGTGTGTGTGTGCGTGTGTGTGTGTGTGTGTGTGTGTGTGGCCGGGCAGAGCTGAACGCTCCGCTTCACCCGAAATCAACCTTCCCCTTCGCAATTCCCCAACTCGTGGAAGTACCGCTCTTTCGCTGGAGTGCAACTCTACCACACACACAAAAAAAGAAAAAGAAACGAAAGACAAAAAGAAAGGAAAAGCGCGACATAAGATATATGTACAGTGAGAATATCACAATTGCCGCGCAAACCACAAAACGGTGAACGCGTTCCACGCGATTACAATGCGTCCAACAAAGCACGCGCCGGGAGCTGCCGCATGTCGAAACGATATCGATGCACACACACAATCGTGTCGTTTAGAAGCGCGAGCTTCGCCGTAATGCGATTACCTTCATGGCGCGTGCGTGCGCGCGTGTATATCGCAATCCGCGGCCTCTTCCGATGGATACTACCTGAAAAGGCGGACGTATAGCGGGCGACTAATCCAACCTGGCTAATTAAAACGTATTCACTAATTACGAACTTTTTTTCTCTTTTTTCATCGTCTGTTGAGCAAACGTGACTTCCCTATATACATAGCCTGGCTTCAATTCCGCGATTGCGACACATGCTCAATATTATGAGTAGCGCATTTTACGGTATAGAGGTCGCGGCTTTCCCGTTTTCTTTAAATCCAAATATTTCGTCGTTGCGTCTTACACATCAGTGCGACGTAAATATGCATATTGCAGTAGACCACGTGGCAGCGGCAATTTGCATATTTATGCAGCGATGGCATATGTGTACATAGCAAAAAAGAGATGAACATGCATGCGGGAGCATGCGCGCACAGAAATCACGAGTACAGTCGGCGACACTCTTGCGTAGAGCGCGGGAACGGCGGCCTCCAGGGCGCTCCCGAGGCAGCCAGCGACGTCTAACGCCAGCTGCTGGGCACGTATGGGCCCAGCAACAACTGTTAGACAACGCAGGCTGGCTCCTGAGTGCCCCGGAGGCCGCCGTTAACGCGCTCTACACAAGAGTGTCGCCGACTGTACATGAATACAACAATTGATAACGAAGTGCTTGGGGCCTCCGAAATCATTCGTTATATGGGTCGCTTCGTTGTAAAATGTCGCGCACCGCACATCTCACCACAGAACCGGCACAAAATTATTCCTTCGTTACACAGCCCATTTCGTTGTAGAGGGGCTGACTGTCTACATGCTCATTAAATACTTTCTTGCTGCCCTGACAGTAAGAATCACACTGGCCGAAAAGCGAATCCCCACACGCACATATAAAGCGAATAAAAAAATTAAAGACAGCACACTCGGGCAAATCTGGCCTGAGGAAGTGCGTCATTATCACCTGAAAGCACTCTTCCACACAGCCGCTAGCTGGCAGGAGTGGTAAAAAAAGAACTGTTTAAAATGTGGGTGGCACAGAACGTTATACTTTTAAAATATTGTTGCTAATCAGGCTGCACACTTTTACTTATGTAATAAGTTGTTGAATAGTTCTGACTGTACGTTTGCTTGTGGCTTTTTTAATGCACGATATAATGCAAGCCTTGCCCAGGCGCAAGCCATTTGCATTTCAGTGCGTTTAGGCCGCGTGTAGCCTCGTGCGAACTTCAGTCTCTCGTGCCGAAGAAACATCTGCTGCTTTCGTCGTTCTTGCGTCTTGAACGAGAGGTGAGCCTTTTTTTTTACCTTTCCTTGTACTTCAAACCCTGCGCGCGCTGCGTAGCTTCAATGAAATTAGACAAAGCTGGCTTTGCGTCTTTCGGTTAACAGCTTAGAAAATGCTGCAGGGATCACTTTTTCTTAGCCATACATTATATCGCGGAGGTTGTTCCGTTTGCTCAAGAGCTAAAGATCCAAATTATTAGTTAATTAATTATTTACTAATCAATTAGCTAATTTATCTTGTCGTTTAGCACGGAGAGTAAATTCGTTGCGTGGTTGTGGTACCTTTACACGTTGCTCGTTTTTTATGCCTGGAAACATGTGCTTTTGCTCTGACTATGCTGTATTGTATTGCTTCCCTGTTGTGTTATATTTGTCAGTGTTCATTATTACGCTTGTAACCTAAAAGGGACGGCGTCACTTTGAATTTGTTTTTACAATCACTGCCATGCCATATACATTTCTTCATTTATGAGGTGCCTCTTTTATGCGGCTCCAGAAGAAGTTGCACATGCAACAGAAGCGCTATGGTATTACCTTGCCTGTAATGGTACTAATAAGGGCGATGTAACATTTTAAGCGATTAAATTTTTGCCCTTAAAAGCGTGCTGTCAACCAGTTGAGAACGATATATTAAAATAGACGCTCGGACAAGTGTGTAAAAGCTTAGGAATACCGTGCGGACGCCAGTCGCCTCAAGCAACGCATTCCAGCGTTCAAACTGCCTGCTCATATCGGCATGCGGGAAAGCGAAACCGGAATGTAAGGATTAGTCTTCCGTCTAGCCGCTGTAGGGGTTGGAGACTGACTTCGGGATGAAAACAAACTTGGGAGGGTTTATTTTACATTATATACAGAGAGGTGAGAGTCAAGTAACAGTCGTACAGTCATTACGGGCCGGCAGCAACTCGGACGCTGCGGCCCGCGGCAAGAAGTTCGAGAGAGGTGAATCAGGGAATGCTCTGGTCTCTCTGGAATGCTTCTTTCAAACCCTTCGAGGACTTGAAGTCGCGTCATGTTCGGCCAATGGGAGAGTCCGCTCAGATGACGCCATTTTCGGCCAATGGTTGGCGCCCGTGTCGCGGTGTCACACCCGGCGGCTCTCCGCGGTCTTGTCTTGCAGACTTGCAATGCGCTCTTCAAAGGCGGAGAAGGGGGACGCTTGGGCTCCATTGTCCGAGGGCCCACCTACTCCCAACAGTGCCGGGCTATCCCCTCGCTTTCTGGAAGAGTCAAGCAGTGAATAGCTGCCGGCGGCGTACGAACTTGTTTGCACGTGAACTTGTGGCCTTCAACTTGTTTGCTCGAGCGCTCCTCTGGAATGTGCTTTCCGCGTTTCTGCGCTTCTCAATTAGTTGTGCTGCGATTCGATGTGGTCTGAGGGAACTCGAAGTAGGCGCAGGAAACAGCTCCATATCTAACACCGCTTGGTGTGCTGCAGTATGCAGTCAATTGTGCCACTGGCTTCTGCGGGAGTGTCCTCTCTTTAAAACTGCACATAAGTTTACAACCCAACAAAGCACTGCGCAACACAAAACGGGCGCAGAAACTCACGTTTATTCCGAGAATTGAGGAACATACACTGTAAAATAATTTACAAACTTAAAAATGAAAGAGGGTGTAAGTGTGCCTATAATTCACACCCCAACATCTTAATAGGTGTTAGGGTGTGAGTCATAGGAACATTTCTACCACTTTTCACTTTTAAGGGTGCAAATTATTTCGGTTTAGAAAACGTTTATTTCAACAAGAGTCGATACGAACACTGAGTCACCACACAATCCCACCAGGAGATTAACATATATACAAAGTACGACGCATGGAACTTCCTAAATAAGCTACCCTAATCGCTCCGACGGGCGGCGTAGCAAAACACGCCACCTTAAGTAACCTCCACGGTTGCATCGGGATTTGCGCGGACATCGGCTAAATGTTCATTGAACACGTCGTACATGTCGTAAAGAACCGAAATAGGGATAAATAATTGCGGCGTAAGCGTGATTCATTTAACCTACCATTGCTGGTAGCTCAACGCATGGACGGATGCAGGCTCCCCGTATACCGAGGATCGTCGCGCCCTCTATGTTTCAGCGACACGCAACTCACTCGGAACATATGCCGGTCCGCGGGGACGGCACCTGTCGTTGCTCCGAGTTGGAGTGTTCTGGTCAAGGTATATTAAAAGTTGCTTGATTCAGACCAAGGTGGCCTTTAAAAAAAAGAAATAACTTTATTTCGCACCTCCTTGATTCTGAGCTTCCCAGTTGCAGCCGCTGCTTAATTAAGGTTACTTTGCGTACCTAAAATGAGCTTGGCGTGGCGTTGTGGCGTTTCTCGCCTGACTAAACTGGGACCGATGGTGAGAACTGGACTGGTATAGGCCGTTAAGAAGACTGTGTAATAGTACATTTATAGTACATTTGGGCCATCTCGGAGACTGCAATAGTAACCTGGTCGTTCCAGGAAGACGGTTTAATGAAAGGTGACAACTTTGGTGAGCCGATACCGAGCGCACGACACATGCGCCTTCGCGTAGGGTGGGGTACATGTGGTGTCATGTGGTACATGACGAGGGCCGATGCTGGCGGTAGTGCAATCGAGGGCGAGGGTGAGCGGATCCAGACAATGCGATAGTATTCTTCATTATCAGCAGCAGCAGCCTATTTTTGTAATGTCTGCTGTAGGACAAAGACCTCTCTCCCAGTCACCCCCCCCCCTGTCTCGCGCTAGCTGATTGCAACTTCCGCCGGCAAATTTCTTAATTTCATCACTCCAGCTAATCTTGTGCCGGTCCTCGACAGCGATTCCTCTCCCTTGGCAACCGTTCTGTAGCTCTAATGGTCCACCTATTATCTGCCGTATACGCATAACATGGCCTGCCCAGCTCTATTATTTTCTCTTAGTGTCAACTTTAATATCGGCTGTCGCCGTTTGCTCTCTGATCCACACCGCTCTGTTTCTGTCTCTTGGCGTTACGCCTAACATTTTTTTTTCTTGATATGACAGCGCTTTCCTTTACTTGGAGCAGATACCGAATCAGCGCGGTTCACGTGGGCGACGGTCTCGCACTTTCTCCAACGCGAGAGAGAGAGAGAGATCAGGATGAATAAGTCAAACATACCAGTCAGTGCACTTTGTTTTATTTCGTTGTTGTAAATAAAACGTTTATGTTTTGTCTTGCTTGGGTTAAACCCATAGAGTTTCCCACTATATTACCTACAGGGAAATCTGGCGCTGCTGCACTGTGGTGTGCATGGGAATGCCGGTGTATGGTGACTTCGGATTGGCATCGTTCTCGGAGAGCCAGGACACCTTGAAGATGCGCCTGACAAGCCCCGTTCCGCCTGTCACAATGATTCATTATCTACTCAAATAGCACGTAAAAAGCTGTTTTATCTTCATTATGACACAAAAACATGTTTTGTTTGACTATGATAGCTTGTTATTGCATGCACAATTATATGAAACGTAAGAAGTATCAGAGGGCTGCTAAAGTTGGAGGACAGACGACAAGGTTCGCGCTCGCTTTGAAACAGTTTGCCGTCTGTTCTTGCTTTTCTTCGCTTGGTCATGCATTGTAGGTGAGTGAAAATGTAATATGCGTGAATGAACACCTTTCACGAAGATTTTACTTTAAGAATGCATTATTTGTGTAGTCATATATCCACGTTTTAGACGAAGCCTCTTACAACACCAGCCAACACAAGCCTCGCAGACGCATACACCGTCATTCCCATGACGGCACAGCGCCCTTTAGGAAACTCCCATAGACGGTGGCGCCAGATTTTCCTCTAGGTGTTATATTGAGAAACTCTATGGGTGTTAAGAACCGCCAGCTGCAGTGCAAGTTTGCCACCCAGTTACAACTATGGCGGCAACATTCCGGGACCGTCGCCGCCAACTTCTAGCCACAGCGTGACTAAATCGACCTTGTGTCGGGGAACAATACGGGCATCCCCCACTCTCCGTCGCTTCAGCTAGGATGCGTTCAATGAAGCAGGCTTTGTGCTGAAACCGCCACCAACCTCTAGCCTCATCGCAGTTGTGACGGAATGAGTTCGGCTGGCCAACTATTGTTCCCAAACTCCCCAACGCGCTACCCGGAACGGCTCCGAGTTCTACGGGGCCCCTCTGACGTCGGATCTGGACCTTCGCACGTGTGTGCATTTGTGTGTGTAGACCGTCCTGCGGGGAGGCGGCTAGTTTGCAATGACGAAACGAACGTTCGCATCATCTTGTATCGGGAGAGGACCGAGTGTTTAAAAACCGCTGTTGTGCGGCTGCTCAGGACACTCTCTCTCAAGCAGTCATGTTAGACTGATGTGCTTTCTCAAACAGTCATGTTAGACTGATATAAATACTGTAAATAAACCCATATTCCTCGTTCTCGATGAGAAGCAGTCCTTCCCTTCATCAACGTCCTCAGCGTAGATAAGTTGGACGACGGCATGGGCCAGCTACCTCTAATTCATGCCCGACTCCAATCTTGACAACGGATCACGAGCCATGGGATTGAGCCCCAATCCTGACATGGGTTAAACTTAAGCGAACGAGAATGCGGGAACCTTTTCTCGAACGCTCTTGCTAAAGCGCGCTTCCTCCCCCCCCCCCACCCCCACCCCCGCTTTCACTGCATTACCACACAAAGTCGTCTGCTGAAAGAGCGACGAGACGCGGAAGAACAGTGGCGGTGGCGCGAGAGGGCGCTTGCCTCGCAATAACCTAAATAACCTCTCCCCTCCTTCACCCCCCCCCCCTCCCCGGCCCGCTCTGCCAACGCGTGATCGACCGTGGCCGAGAGACCTTGCGGCGAGGAGGTCATCGCTGTCGTCTCCACCGCGTCACTGTGTCGCGTGACAGAAACAAAACGCGGCAGCGGGCGCGACGACCGCGCAAAACGCGGCAAGGAACGGCGCGTGTCGAGGTCGAAGCACAAACGAGCCTGCGCCACGTCGTCGCTCATCTTTATCATCAGCATCGTCGTCCCCTTGACACGTGACTGCGGCGGCGGCGGGCCCGAGCATTACGCTGTCTTTCGGATGACGAAGCAAGAAAACGGCGCTTCCGTACGAACGGAGCACGCAGCAGACGACACAAACGAGCGCTAGTGTCGTCTGCTATTGTCCCTGCTTTGGGCAAGGTCTTCTTCGCTAAGCCTCTCGGAGTTGGCCGTTTAGGGCTACTTCTGCTGCTGTCTTACCGAATATAGCTCGCACGCTGAAAATAATAGCGGGAATCGCCGAAGCCATGGAGATCAAACAACGGAAGCAATGATTGCGTCAGTTGTTTGTCGGCATCTTTCTCGAGAAATCCCGTTTCTTTCGCCCTATAGTCTCCAGTGACGGATGGTGTTTGCTGGATTGTACTGTTCTCGCCTGTTTCTTTTCTTTTTGTTGTTTGATGGCACACAACATCATATATATATATATATATATATATATATATATATATATATATATATATATATATATATATATATATATATATATATATATATATATATATATGCATATATATATATATATATATATATATATATATATATATATATATATATATATATATATATATATATATATGCATATCGCCAGTCCGTCCTTTTGAACACAGAAAAAGAATTACGTGTCCGAAGGAGAGATCGAATGTCAGTCGCCCCGCACAACAGCTCCATGTTCTAACAACTACGGCACGAACGCACGGTCTCTTGTCTCGATATACCAACGCCGAGTAGCTCTCTAAGACGATCGGGGCATGCGCCTTGGAGCACAGCACGAGCGAGAGCACACAAAATCGGTCGTCATGACAACGCCGTCATGCTATCGTCATCGTCTTGCCGCTGTATAGTCGCACGCACGCTCGCATAACACGTGCAATTGCCCACCTTAAACGCGCAATTATAACAGGTGATTATGTACCATGACATAATCACGTGCAACCTCCTTTCCCTAAATTCCCACTTCCCCTTTCCCCAGTGACGAGTAGCAGGCTAGAGACACACTCTCCAGGCCCACCTCTCCTCCTTTCTCTTCATTAAAATCTACTCCTCCTCCTTAAACGCGCATGTCCATCTTGTAACGCTATGAGCACTACTAAATGATGCGGGATAGCCGGCTAACTAAATAAACGCGTCGCAATTAAGCATCGATTCCAGCAATCCGTGGGATCTCCATCACTTTTGTTTGTTTTGTTTTGTTCGCTTCCATGTATAATTTCTTTTTTTTTTCTTTACCTGCGTGTGGCAATATACCCTGCCAATCCTTGTTTCGGCCTGCCTACTTTGAGTTGTGGCCACTACACCTATGGCCGGTACTTGGACCATCATTCACCGTGGGTAAGTAAGTGCCACTCCATGGCCAGGGCAACAATAGAAACAACAACAGCGACAAAAGCACAGCGAGCTGTTTGTGTCTCCGTTCTGCATGTTCTGTGTGCGACCAACCCAGCCCTCGGCCTACGTAGTCTTTCCTTCCCTTGTTGGGAGACTATCGATCAATTCGTCTCAATCATGCTCTAACTTTTTGGGTTTGTTTGTTTGTTTGTTTGTTTGTTTGTTTGTTTGTTTGTTGAGATATGTTGTCCGGCCTGCGTGCAGCTAACGGTACAGCTCTGACAGAACACAGGAAAATGGAAGTCATTAATACTTCCGAGAGCGCCCTGTTAAGGGGTTCTCCTTGACGACAAATCACCAGTTTATAGATCAGGACAGCTCGCCGCAAAACAAACAAACAAACAAACAGAAACGCGCTGCAAGTTTCCCAGGACAAGCGCGATAGTAGACTGTCAGCAACGTGGCGTTCCGACGCGCTCCCAATCTCGTAAGTATGCGGAGAGAGCGCGAAATGACGTAAATCGAAACGTGAAAAAAAAGGAAAGAAAGAAAGAAAGAAAGAAAGAAAGAAAGAAAGAAAGAAAGAAAGAAAGAAAGAAAGAAAGAAAGACGACAAAGAAGAGAAGAGAAAACAAACGACAAAAGCAATGGAATCGGGAAATGCGAAACCTGCAGGAGACGGCGAATTGCGACGACATCGCTCTCAATTTCGAATGACGGGTGAAAAAAAAAAAACAAGGAGAAAACGTGACAACTGCGCAGATTTCGCGCGGCACCTCGCACATAATATATAGTGCAGCAGTCGAACCACTGCGATGTACCCCGGATGTTGCATATGCTTTCCGAACGAGAGTGGAATTCAGGGAATAACACGAATAAATGAAACAGGTGCGCAGCTTCGCCTAAAGAAGTTCGAATCAGTGCAACACTGGGACACCACCCACCGCTTGTTTATCTCCTCTTCTTCGTTCTTTTTTTAGCCCTTGGATTCTTCTGAATAATCCAGCACCGAGTGAAACCCGAGACAGGTGTCTTTGGCGGTAGTGTTTGTAGTACAATAGTGCTGTTGTGCATTGTGTCCTATCCTGGCTTATTGCGTGCGCCAGTACAAACATGTCATACCTGTTTCCGTGACACTACAACAAATGCTGATTATTATTATTATTATTATTATTATTATTATTATTATTATTATTATTATTATTATTATTATTATTATTAGAGAGACGCCGGCGCAAACCTACTAAGAAATTTCAGCCAGAAATCGGCTGACGCAGGTTAACTGCATTGCCGGAATAGACTTTCGAAAGCTAAACGCAACCAAAAAGACAACAAAGACACGCGAAAATACAAAAGAGCTTGGTCGTAACTCAGATACAGTAATGATGATATCGAAAACACCATTAATTTTTGTCAAGAAGGCTCCGTACGAATAATAGGACGAAAAATTAAATAATAGCAAAGGATTGCGTTGAAGGGTATCATAGAGATTTGAATCCGCATTTCGAAATTGAAATTTTTTTGTAATCTGAATTTCAGAATTAGAGCAAGAAGACTTATAAGTCGTGCAGATATGCCAAAGAATGATTAATATAGCAGGAAAATAAAAGCGTAATCACTTTTGTTGCGCAGATATAATCGAAGACGGCTCAGCAAACGTTCCTATGACTACACCATAGCACCGATGGCTCAAATGAAGTTGTCTCTTTCTTTTTTCTATGGGCATTTCCTCCGCCTCCTTCTCAACAGCGCGTTTCATCTTCTTGTCTGTTTACATCTTAAACGAGCTGATGCCAATGTTGAGCGCTTCAAAACATAGAATATACACACGAGGACGCTTGACCCGCAAAGCGGGTCGCAGAAATCTTGCAAAAATCAAATGTGACATTTCATTGCACTTCAACTGAAAGAAGCGAGAAAAAAGTCGAATGAAACACAACATCGTCATAGAAAATCATCGTCATAGTCATAGAAACACAACCGTTTCTACGCTGACTTGTGTAGTCGCATCTCAATCGAAAGTATACGTGCAGTGCAACAATACCGAACGCTGCAATTGCATCTCCAAAGAGGGTCTACTGAAAACAACAATTGCGATATCGACTGCTGGAATTGCATTTCAGTAACAGTATATTCCGGAAGGGCAACAACAAAAACATGTCAACCGAAAAAAACAACAATTTGCATATCGAACGCTGTCAGGAAAACTGTTTCGTTGCGTAAAACTCGCGCGCACCAAACCTCGCCTTTCGCGCGAGCAGAGAAAGTCAAGCAGCGGACGCAGCGCAAACGTTGTTTCACAATGTGTAACCGCCTAATTCCGGACCCAGGGCGGGCAGCACCCCCCAACCTTGCAAGCGGGGGTCTAGATGTCGCAAATATTGCGTATACGCGCTACACGTGCCAGTCAGCGACCGTTGGTTCCTTTCCGCGAACGGTCGAGGGGGGGGGGGGTGTTTACATAACACCGGGTCGCAAAACATGCCCCCTCGTTTCGTAATGCCACAGCGTGAGCAATATCCCCCGCAGAAATAGTTCGCAACATTTCAACGAAATTTCAACTGACAGTCCATACTGGATGCAGTGAAACAAGCCGATAGTGGGAACACGATATACTTTTCGTAACAAGTTTCGTGAGTTACGAAAAACATGCCCCCTCGTTTCGTAATGCCACAGCGTGAGCAATATCCCTCGCAGAAATAGTGCGCGACGTTTCAATTGAGTTTCAACTGAAAGTCCATACTGAATGCAGTGAAACAAGCCGATAGTGGGAACACGATATGCTTTTCAGTAACAAGTTTCGTGAGGGATGAATGGCGAGGCCGAGTTCCATAAAACAAAAAGGAAATAATAATAAAACAAGGGTCGGGAAGGTATGCTCGGTCGATCGTTCTTGCGGTTATAATTTTCACGTCCGCGCAAAGCAGAGCGCCCAGCGCGACCGAGCATCATGTCCGCCGGCTTATCCAATGAACGCGCAATAAAGTTCATATCGTCAAAAAGACGACCGAACATAGTCAGATCCATATATTATATTGAACTTGCTCACTAAAAAGAAAGAAAGAAAGAAAGAAAGAAAGAAAGAAAGAAAGAAAGAAAGAAAGAAAGAAAGAAAGAAAGAAAGAAAGAAAGAAAGAAAGAAAACGCACCCTTAAGTTCCATATAACCATGTAATGCTGCAAAAGTTTCGATTTGACAAAAAGAAAGCATCCTAGCTATTTATTCCTCGATTCGAATCGACGCCAGCCACCACGACCTAACCGAACGTAGACTCCACTTGACCCGAGCCTACCCGACAGACACAATTCACTTAACAATCTAGCGAAAAAAAAAACAATTATGGGGTTTTACGTGCCAAAACTGCTATCTGATTACGAGGCACGCCGTGGTGGGGGACTCCAGGATAATTTGGACCACCTGGGGTTCTTTAACGTGCCCCTAAACCTAAGTACGAGGGTGTTTTTTTTTTTGCATTTCGTTCCCACCGAAATGCGGCCGTCATGGCCAGGGTTCAATCGCACGACGTCAACCGGGCGAGCCAACTCAACCCGACGCGACGCCACGCAACTCGATACGATTCCACACGACCGGCCGATAAGTTTATTGAGCGAGCGAAGACGGGAATGCGCGATCAACGCAGTCGGCATTTATAAACAGACTACGAGGAAACGCACGCAGAGTACGCGATACGAACATTTAATTCAAGATCAAGTATACAGAAAAATAATGCGTAATACAAAAACGAAACTGCAGCACACACTGCTGCGATGCGTTTCCCTTTCCCTTCGCGTTTATGCCCGCGCTCAGCCGTGTACCACGTTCTCGCGTTGCTTCGCAACGATTTGAAGGCCACACATTCTCACAGAACTGAACTCAATCGAAGCACTACAGGTTGAGCACGCAGACAAGCACAGCCGAGACAAAGATATAAACGACGGTGAGCAAAGTCGGTGCACAACAGAGGATGGGCAACGCCGAAAAACGAAAGGTGTGCACGTATGCGTTTTCCTGATACACAAATTTCCATACGCGACCAGCCAATACCGCTAGAACGTTATTGGCTGCTTATGTCGTAAGTACGCGCGCGCCCTCGCCAAAGCAAACGCACGTGCACACAACACTCGGGAAACACACACGTACAGACACGCGTAGAAACAAAGAGATGTGCGTAAATGCGAGACCCTGCAACTAACACGCCGCGCTGTGCATCCACGGAAATGGAGCAACAAGTGAGACTGCAGGCGAATCATATAAGGGTCTCTTGCTCCTTTGCTGTACAGGCGCGTGATATTGTTGTGCTGCAAAAATGCGTTGCAGAAGATGAACAGTTTATTCTTTTTTTAGCGCGGTTTATTTAACCGTTCCACGAAAGGTACGCTTCACGCAGATTCCAAGATGTGCGTTGGATCTGCGTAGAACAGCTACTGGTTGATTACATCTATACACGTATAGTGTAATCAACCAATGACACAAACAGGCGCGCAAAATAGAGTAAGGGACTTCGCAGAACCGGCGTGATTTGATCTCTTTCAAGAGCGCACACCCAATCCGGTGCCGACCGCGCACACCATAGAAGGGCCTGGTGCATAAACAGTTACTGAAGTACTACAGCGCCAAACAGACGACACAAGAGACACGGACGAGCGCTTGACCGTGTCTCTTCTCGTGTCGTCTGTTCTTCTTGTGTCGTCTGTTTGACGCTATAGTACTTCAGTAACATGCACCAACTAGCCCAACAAAAAGTTCTGCTGCATATACAGCGTGCGTACACATTTACTCAGCGCGGTCGGCAAATTGCTTCCGCCTTCGCTGCGCAAATGTGTGTATACGGAGCCGCTGCGTAGCATTTATCAGCGGTTCCTCTCTGCGCGCGCGTATACCCATTGGAGCCGCATATTCCGGGAAGCTCGCGAACTGTACGCCTCTGAGCTCGCCGAGAAGAAGAAAAAAAAAAGCTAACAAACGAAATAAAAAGACGAGAACGCCGTTAGCGCACGAAACTGGCGCAAATGCACGAACTCTCCTCCCGCAGGTAAACACGGAGCGAGCAGGGAAACGGACCTGGAGAGACGAAAACAAATAAAGCGAGAAATCGCGGCATGCGCTCGTGCTGCAAACGCGGCGTGCAGTCGCCTGCGTGCCCGCTCCGAACAAGTGTGCCGAAAGTGCTGCGATAAATAACGGCTAAAGACAGAGCGAGAGAGAGGAACAGAGAGTGAGAGAAAGAGAGAGAGCACTGGACAAGGGCATGCGTTGTATGGCGCGCTTCGCGCATGCATGCTTCCGCGAGTTTTGTGTCTAGGGGACATATCTCTTCGCTAGTAAACGTCGTGCGAACGTATATATAACGTCGCTTTGTTCTTGTTCTCTGAGCGTTATGTTCCCCACCTACATCGTATCGGTGAAGAAAGTGTTCGTAATGCTGAAGTGTGTGTGTGTGTGTGTGTGTGTGTGTGTGTGTGTGTGTGTGTGTGTGTGTGTGTTTGCGTGTGTGTGTGTGTGTGTGTGTGTGTGTGTGTGTGTGTGTGTGTGTGTGTGTGTGTGTGTGTGTGTGTGTGTGTGTGTGTGTGTGTGTGTGTGTGTGTGTGTGTGTGTGTGTGTGTGTGTGTGTGTGTGTGTGTGTGTGTGTGTTGCCGAGAGCGAGGATGATTGCCCACTGCTCAAGCTGTGGAGACCACCGCTTAAAAGGACGCTAAAGGCGAATATTAAGACAACAAGAGCTGGTCAAATACCATTCGGTAAACCTCGCAGCGTTTGTTTTGTTTGTTTTTTTTTCGTGCCAACAAAAACTTCGGTTAGGGGAGAATCGCGTCTGAATAGTCCACATACCTCTAGGGCAAGTCAAATCGCCCGCCTCCGAACGGGCAGTTGTGACGTTTCTTACGTCATCACCGCCCGAGAACGGGGTACGCGAGTGGCTCCTCCTTGCGGCGCGGATATAATCTAAGCGCACACCGTGAGACACATGCAGAGTGGGAGTGATGTCATTTCACGACTGGAGATTTAAAAAAAAAAACGAAAGGTACCTAGAAGATTTCTGGTGAGCCCCCTTCTACAACACCTCTAAGTTTCCCTAGCGTTTCCACGCTATCGAAACTCGCTCTCGGGAAGCGGAACACAGAGTGCTACTTTTGTTTGCTGCGAGTTCGTGCGACTGCGACAAAGGCGACCCAACAATGCTCGCCACCCGCAATGCTGCCCTGTGGACCGTGAAACTCCCAGTTACCAGGGCTCGAGAAACCGAGCAGCCAGCCGTGAAAAGCACTCGCCCTCCCCCCTCCACACACACACACACACACACACACACACACACACACACACACACACACACACACACACACACACACACACACGCACACACACACACGCACACACACACACACACACACACACACACACACACAAACACACGCACGCGCACACGAACACAGGCACATGAAAGCGCGGAGAACGAAAGAGCAAATCCAACGCGTCGACGCTGAGGCCGCCCCCACACGCATAATGGATTCCCCTGGTCTGGAGCAATGCGAAAGGGTGCGGGTCTCTCGGAATTATGCGATAAATCAGCCGTGGCGTTCGTTTGCTGCGGCGTGCGCACGCGCCGCCTGGCGACCGATGTCCGCATAACTGGGTTAACGGAGCATCAGGCCGGGGAGGAGAAAAAGAGGAGGAGGCTGCGGCACACGCTGACGTTTACGGAGATCAGTATATATTATAGTACTCCACCTGGAGGACACTGCATGCTGTGAGCAAGCGCATTTACAGCGCTTATTCTATTCGTGAATTCTATCCGTTATATTCGTCAGTTTCCTGCTACATAAAAGCAGTGTTCTAGTTCTGAGCGAAACTGTGCTATAACGCAGTCAAGGGCGTTACCGCCGGTGTTAGGAGCGGCCTGCAGGTGCACTGCTCTGCAAAACTATCTCAGTCCGCTGCAGGTGCTTCGATCGATCCGCGGTGGTGGCGCCCTTCAGAGAGCCAGCGAGAACGACAGCGCTAACCAACCATGAACTACCTTTGGAGAACTTGACTACGGCGGCGTAAAACCACCATGCGCCTCGTTCGGTGAATCGGCGACTACAGGAGAAATGCAGCTGTAGAATTTAGAGGCGCCAGACAAGGGACAACCGGAGGCCACGCTGCTGGGGTCAGCTCGGGAACCAACGCGCCTTTGAAGACTCGAGATAATGGGCGAGCGGCGGGTCGACTGCGTTGACGTTTGACGATGCGAATCGGCAGTGAAAGCTGTGCGTACGTGTGTGTAAACTCCCTCCCCCCTTCCCTCAAAAGGGGACCGGCTGCGATGACGTCGAATGTTTTTGCCTCACCTAGGGATCTAGGGAACACGAAGTGTTTGTAAGCGGCTGTTGTCGGCTGCTAGGTGTGCTCGTCGTCGTGCTCTGTGCTCGTCAGTGTACTCGTGAGCTGTGTGCTCGTATACTGTATGCTTCGTTTTGCGGGCTCCATTTGAGAGTCACGCTAGACTGTGCAAATGTATCACTTGTTTAAAATGTAAATACTGTAAATAAACCCTGTTCACCTAGTTCCTCCCAAGTTCCTTTCTACGACCTACAACCCCTTCAAATGGTGGCAGCGGCGAGGTCATCCGACATCTCCTACAACTGTATGCCAGGGTTGGGCTCGTCGGACAAATCTTACACCGGGCGCCGTAAATACGCACGTTAATAAAAAGAACGTACACTCTCCCCCTCTACTAACTGAAAGTTGTTGAAATTCGAGTGTCCTTCTCATTTTTTTTTTCGTATTTTTCAAAGTGCCGCCCACCGAGTAACGCCGGTGCACCGCGGTGAAGTTCGACAGACAGCTGAAGGAGGGCGATGTCCGAAATTCCTGCACCTGGCTACTAGGTTGTTCGAAGCCAAGATGGCAAAATTTAGGCTACTCCATCATAGCCCCCCATACTGCTGGCTGAACCACCGTACTCTGCAGTTCCCGTAGACCACTAGCGCCATATTTTTCCTCTAGCGTTCGAGAGATGAAGCTTGGGCGAGCTCCGAGATTCACGCGGGGATCTCGGAGGCCGTGCAGTTAGCATGCGGTCCACTTCGATGGTATTTACCACACGCGTGAACGCAATCGTGCATTCATCATGTGTTGATTTTCACGGCGATCACACGCACTGAGGAAGTAAGGGACAGACTGCGGCTTTGAAGTGTTTTGATGGTGCTCTTGACGAGTGCCCGAAACCCGATAGTTCATGCGTGTTATCAGTCGCGCTTTCTTGCTGTTCTTTTGGAACTTTATTTCTTTCCGCCGATGTGTATATTCAGCAATTAAAGCGATAAAATTATGCGGATCCAACGCGTATGTAGGAATCTATGTGAAGCGGATCTTTCGTGCACAAGCAATCGGTCTTTCATTTCTTGCCACTTCCTTTGTTCGATGGTGGTTCACGCCATCGAAATGTTTGCTTCAATAGTTTTTTTTTTTTAAGAAACTGCCTCGTACAGTCTGTCGACTACTTTCGGCAGACACAACGCTCTTCAAGGTCCAATTGCGCTGTGACTTGAACTTTGCAGCGATACAATCGCGCGTGCGCCAGTCCCAGCGAATTCGCAACTATGCGCGAGCGAGCAAGATGTATTGATTGACTGATTTATTGACTGACTGAGCGTTTCCATTGATAGTTAATTGATTGAATTTTATTTTACTTTCCACCTGATGGTCGCCGAGTGGGCCTAGCCAGGTGACGTGGAGTTTGCTTACGTCTATAGGACCAAATAAAGTTGTTTCACTCACTCACTCACTTCTTTTGTTCATTTACTTTTTGCTTGTTTATCTAAAGCATCCCTTTATGCAATATTTAATTTACTCACTTGACTGATGAATCGATATATTCGAGAACAGCCATCTCACCCCCCCCTTATGTAATGCCCGATTCGGCGCAATGGGGCCTTAAGGATATAATAAATGAAGATTATGATGATCACGATGATCACGACGATTATGAGTGATTGATTTTATTGGCGCGAAGGCCAGATATTTCCAAAGAGCGTCAATGGCCGTGATAATGAGTTTTCAACGGGTCACGAACAACCGCTGCTCGATACAGCCTCCGCGCATCCGTGCAACTGTCCAGCCGGCAACAGCTGCGGCGTACGCGTGATGTACCGTAAAGCATCGCGCACAACCCCATCCAGTCACGGTGAACACATGTGCGCGCGAGCTTTTTTTTTCAGTTTCGTCTAGCAGTGGTAAAAGGAAAAAAAAAAAACCGGCGCAGACGTTGAGCGGCGGGTAAGTACAATTTGCTAATGTATTAATTTTCCATGTTGTGTGCGTATTTATTTCATTATAATGATGTTTATTTTTTTCCGATTCCATACTAATATGTTACAGTATTTCCCCCCTTACACAATGCCTTCTCGAAGGCCTGTGTAAGATACATGTAAATAAAGATAATATACAGTGGGAAGAGTATGTTGCTACGGACGATCGGTTCAGTAAAAGCACCGTCATGTTTGACGGCATCCTACACGTTGCACGTTCCGCGAGCAATGGTGAAGTACAGGTACCAAGGTCCGTGGTACACGTGGCAGTATATAGCAGGAAAATTAAGTGACGCCACAAATAACAGCTGTAGCCCAAAGAGCACAAACATTATGAGCAGTCGCGCAGCTGATCATTTAGAAAGAACTTACGTCGTCGAAGGCGTTAAAAAAAATGAAAGCATCGTTAAACGTGCACAGATGCAAGAACGCCTGTATTAGCAACGATGAATCTTACAACACGAATCGGCATCAGTCAGTGTGCCATCAGTTAAGTAGCTTTGTCGTTGTATTGTTGTACACGCAAAAAACGAAGGGCTTCGCGTAACAATGTTTCTCTTTTTTTTTTACTGTTTCGCGGCCCCGAAATTTTCTACAAAATTCGTGCATCCAACGTCTACCTTGGATTAATTTCAGAGTGGACACTGTGTTTCCTATTACGGTGCGCTTGTCAGACGGTGACAGCATCCACACCGAGGAGAGATAAAGATATTTTACTCTCTCTCTCTCTCTAGCAACCCCTCACTTCTTCGCGTGATTGGAAGCGTATTAGAGGCACAAGAAACTGGCGATGTTTATCATACACTGTTCTCGCGGCTCGAGACAATTATGACAAGACCAGAAGAAAATATCGTAAAGACAACTATATTTTTCAACCATTCGAAGCCGAATATACGTGTAATTTGTGTTTGAATAAAGAGCAAGTGTGGCCGCTTTTGAACGAGAATAAGCCAACTATGCATTAAAAAGCTTTATGATATAGTTATAGAAAGGCAATACGACGAACTACGACTATAGCGAAGATACTGATGTAGTGAAGGTTTTTCTCAGTCCCGAGCATTTCACCTATCCGAGGATTTCGCTATAACGAAGTTCTGCTGTATTAACCCTGCCATGCCCGAACGCAGTTCGACATCCGAGGGAAAACTGCGTGGAAGATCTTGCCTGCCTTTACTTCTGGCCACAGAGAGCGCATCTACACAAAGAAACAACGATATAAAATGCAAATTGTGCAGTAATTAGTATTTGGTCAGCTGAGTTAACCACAACTGAAAACTCACTACATCAAAACAAAACGCTACCACAGGCTATGCCTTAAGAGTGTCTCTTGCTTAAATCAAAATACTGAAGCATCGAAACATCCCAGCATGCACGATACGTTGGTCATTGCAGGGTCACATAAGGGCGCCAATTATGTGCCGGCATGTTACGGTATGCGCGTGCCCCAGGAATGAATGGGCCCAAAGCGTGAGGCAGCGCCGCGGGCCTGAAGAATAGGAGCGTAATGAATTGAGCGAGCGCGTCACAGCTTCACGTATGCAAAAAATATAAAGGCCGGAAGAAGCTGAGGGAGAGGGGGAGGGTTCGAGCAACTTGTAAGGGCCAAATATAGATGATAAAAAAAAAGGCTGCGAAGTGAAAGCACGCTTTGCATGCGACCTCGCGCAGCACGACGGACGCCGGCGGCTGCTCGCGCGCGGCTGAATGCCTGGGCTACGTCGTATACCGTGTTTGCACGCGTGCAACCAGACAGCACACGTGCGCTTATGCGCAGTATGATGCAGGATAAGTTGAAAAACGAAGAAAACGAACAAGATCTACTACACGCACGCACGTGCGACCTTCATTCACTCCATAGCCGGTTTGGAAGGATGGTCCTGTTCCATGCGTTGTCAGGATTGGGGGCTCAATCCCATCGCTCGTGGTCCGTTGTCAAGATTGGAGTCGGGCATGAATTGGAAGGTAGCTGGCCCATGCCGACGTCCAACTTATCCACGCTGAGGACGTTGATGAAGGGAAGGACTGCTTCTCATCGAGAACGAGGAATATGGGTTTATTTACAGTATTTACATCACTCTAACATGACTGTTTGAGAAAGTACATCAGTCTAACATGACTGCTTGAGAGAAAGTGTCCTGAGCAGCCGCACAACAGCGGTTTTTAAACACTCTGTCCTCTCCCGATACAAGGTGATGCGAACGTTCGTTTCGTCATCGCAAACTAGCCGCCTCTTCGCAGGACGGTCTATACACACACAAATGCACACACGTTCGAATGTCCGGAGCCGACGTCAGAGGGGCCCCGTAGATCTCGGAGCCGTTCCGGGTGGCGCGTTGGGGAGTTTGGGAACAATAGCTGGCCCGCCGAACTCATTCCGTCACAACGGCGATGAGGCTAGAGGTTGGTGGCGGTTTCAGCACAAAGCCTGCTTCATCGAACGCATCCTAGCTGAAGCGACGAAGAGTGGGGGACGCCCCTATTGTTCCCCGACACAAATTCGATTTAGTCACGCTGTGGCTAGAAGTTGGCGGCGACGCTCCCGGAATGTTGCCGCCATAGTCGTAACGGGGTGGCAAACTTGCACTGCAGCTGGCCGTTCTTAACAGCGTATTGTTGTACAGACATCACAGCGTCGGATTGTAATTTGAACATACGCGAAAACATAATTCTGTTTCGCGAAAACTCAAACACAAGCCCCCTTCTAACGCGACAGCGTTTTCCAGATGCCGTACCCGCCGCGGTTGCTCAGTGGCTATGGTGTTAGGCTGCTGAGCACGAGGTCGCGGGATCGAATCCCGGCCACGGCGGCCGCATTTCGATGGGGGCGAAATGCGAAAACACCCGTGTACTTAGATTTAGGTGCACGTTAAAGAACCCCAGGTGGTCAAAATTTCCGGAGTCCCCCACTACGGCGTGCGTCATAATCAGAAAGTGGTTTTGGCACGTAAAACCCCATATATTATTATTTTCCAGATACCGTTTGAGGTCCATCATAGTAGGAGCGTCGTGGCCCCCTCGATTCCTTGCACACCATCAAAAAACGAAACACAAAGATCGCGCTTCGTGCATAGCATTCACCGCCAGCGTTTCCCGGTGAACATCACGGTTACGTAAGCTGCAGTAACCGGGAAGCGTGAGAAGCACTCAGGGATCTTTGAATGCTGTCGCGCTCCCTCTTCAAGGCGAAGCTTAAGCGTCCTCCAAATTTTAATTTTGGTGCCGCGGTACTGATAGAAGTGGAATAGCCGGCCGAATATTTTGCATCCCAAATCTCTCCACGACGAAACGACCGCTTACAAACGACAGCTGAAGTCTGTAGACTGTTTATAGACCAGTCGTAGTAATTCTCTGTAGCCAATCTATAGAAGATAGTCTATAAGGAGTGTAAGGAGATACCGTTATAGGCTGCCTCTATAGAGTAATTTACAGAGAAGAGTTTATAAAAAGTGCAAGGCCACGAGTTTTACAGACAATAGCTTCGGTGAATTACCTGCAGATCCTCTGTAAAGCTTATAGGCAAATCTCTATGGACAAATTTTTCGTCTAAATAAACGAGTAAATTTGTCGAAAGAAATATTTGCAGCGGCATAGATTCCGTGGCGTCTTCCCGTCGTGTTCGCGTGTTCACTAAACGACGGAAAGTGCGGCAAGCCCCGAGTGAAGTGGCAAGGCATCGTGTCTCGCCAAACAGGTCGTGACCGGAGCCCAGCTCAGTTCGTGCGAGTAGCACAGCTGCCGGGCTCCCGCTGCTCGAGCCGAGAGCTGTGAGGACCGTTAGAAACCAACGCCTCCGAGATCGGGTGGTGATGAGACCTCCCCCCCCCCCTTCCTCTAAGTGGCGGCACAAGTGTTCGAACATAATTCGAAAATGAAAAAAAAAAACTATATCTTGTGCGGTATCCAACCGCAGTAAACTTGTTCTTGGTGCACTCAATTAAAGGACATGTGCCCCGCGGTTCAATCTGTGAGACGCAGGACTGCTTGCGCATTTTGGAGTAAAAGCAACCCGTTGTAGTACGATTTAACTGCGGTGAAAAGTCGGCAACACGCGGTGGGCCTTGTAATAGCAGATTCTCGCACCCTTCTAACTTGCAGTGGTGTTGGTGGTTAAACGATTTTAGAGCCTGAAGCGTGGCTCGGCCCCAGGGCCGGACGGGTTACCCGTGGAGTTTTATCTAACGTTCTGGGAAGATATTGGTGCCACTTTCGTATCGGTTATCAGCCAATGCTTTGAGAACTTTGATTTCCGGTTCAGTTTTCGGGACGGTCGTATTGTGCTGATACCTAAGCACGATCCGTCATCAGTTCGTCCAGAGGAATGGAGGCCAATCACGCTTCTCAACGTTGACTACAAAACCTTCACAGCTGTTCTCACCCGGCGCTTGAGAAGCCTGATGCCTTCCCTAATAGGACACCATCAGGCATGCTCAGTCCCTGGCAGAGAGATACACAGTCTTTCGTTCGTTACTCGTGACATAATGACATACACGCTGACCAGGTCGGCACGTGGTCTCTTAGTTTCACTGGATCAAGAAAAGGCATTCGATCGCCTTGAACATAACTACATTTTTAATGTACTGACCTCGTTCGGCTTCTCGTCAAATTTTGTTCAACTTATTAGGAATACCTATTCAAATATCCGAAGTACATTGTTCCTTGATGGTCGAGAAAGTGCACCGTTTCCCGTTACACGTGGCGTTCGACAAGGGTGCCCTCTATCCCCAGTACTTTTTGTGCTCAGTCTTGAACCATTTCTGCGCTCAATAGTGAGAGACCCTTACGTATGTGGTCTCCCACTGCCTGGTAGCGGTGTTGTAAAGGTGACAGCCTTCGCCGATGACATCACATTATATCTCAGGAATGAAGATAGCTTAACCCGTAGCCTTCAAATTTTCACTGAGTACGGAAATATTTCGGGTGCTGCGCTAAATTTTTCAAAATGTCGTTATTTGTTCTGCAACGGGGGTGTTCACCGAGCAGAAGGGTCACTAGTTATAGATTGTAGCGCTAGGCTTAAAACAGGTCGGCGCTGTATCGTAACACGGAAGCAAGCACTTCTCGTCGTCTTCTTCTTTTGCACCTGCACACCAGCACCATGCCCACTGCCCAGTGCCTTCAGTACAATCACTCCCCACCGAAAGAGTAGCCATCCTGGCGACCTAAGGACAGGGGAACACAGGGGGGTCATGGCACTGCTTGAGCCGGGAGACGTGGACAATTTCCTGGCCCCGACGACGCTGGTCGGAAGGCGCTTCCGTTGGCTCGATGAGGTAGTTGACCGCGGATGTTTGTTTCAGTACCCGATAAGGACCGTGGTACTTGGAGAGCAGCTTGGAGGAAAGGCCTGGAGGAGTAGAGGGCACCCACAACCAGACCAGCGAGCCAGGCGCAAAGCACGTAGCCGTAGTGGATGAATCGTGGCGAAGCTTTTGGCGCCACTGGTCCTGGGATGTGAACGAACGAGCGAGCTGGCGACATTCTTCGGCGTAAGCAGCCGCTCTAGAAACAGTCGTCCACTCCGAAGCATCTGGCCGGTAAGGTAGAATCGTGTCCATAGTGCATGAAGGTTCGTGTCCGTAAAGGAGAAAGAAAGGGGAGAACCCAGTGGTGCTTTGCGTGGCGGTATTGTAAGCGTAGGTGACGAAAGGTAGAATGCGATCCCAATTCGAGTGGTCAGATGAAGCATACATGGCCATCATGTCACCAAGGGTGCGGTTGAAACGTTCTGTCATCCCGTTAGTTTGTGGATGATATGCTGTGGTAGTGCGGTGAATGATGCGACACTCCTTTAGCAATGCTGCAATGACGTCTGAGAGGAAAACGCGACCGCGGTCGCTCAGTAATTCGCGAGGTGCTCCATGGCGTAAAATCAGGTTTTGAAGGATAAAACTGGCGACGTCTTTTGCTGTGGCAGATGCTAGGGCTGAAGTTTCAGCGTACCGCGTGAGGTGGTCGATAGCAACAATAACCCAGCGGTTGCCGCTTGGAGTGTTGGGAAGCGGACCGTATAAGTCAATGCCGACGCGGTCGAACGCGCGCGCGGGGCATGGTAAAGGTTGCAAGGGGCCGGTGGCATGTTGAGGTGGCGTCTTGCGTCGTTGGCATAGGTGGCATGACCGGACATACTGGCGAACGAAACGGTACATACCGCGCCAGTAGTACCGAAGCTGGAGGCGAGAGTATGTCTTTAATACACCAGCGTGGCCGCATTGTGGGTCGTCGTGGAACGTGGCGCAGATGTCGGAGCGGAGGTGTCGGGGTATAACAAGCAACCACTTACGACCGCTGGAATTGTAGTTGCGGCGGTACAGCAGGTTATCTCGAATGATGAAGTGCGTGGCTTGGCGACGAAGCGTCCGAGAGGTCGGTGCTGGCGAGTGGCTGGACAGGAAGTCGATAAGCGAAGAGATCCATGGGTCTTTGCGCTGCTCCGATGGCATGTCGGAAATGTTGAGGGCGAAGGCACCGCAGGTATAAATAGGCGAGCGGACAGGACCAGAGGGCAGGGGTGACCGGGATAGAGCGTCTGCGTCTGAATGCTTTCGGCCTGAGCGATAAACAACGCGGATGTCGTATTCTTGTAGGCGCAATGCCCAACGGGCAAGCCGACCAGTTGGATCTTTTAGAGAAGATAACCAGCATAGGGCATGATGGTCGGTCACGATGTCAAATGGACGCCCGTACACATAAGGACGGAATTTGCCGATAGCCCAAATGATGGCCAGACATTCTTTTTCAGTAACCGAGTAGTTCGCCTCGGCTTTGGTAAAGGTGCGGCTGGCATACGCGACGACGTACTCTTCGAAGCCATCCTTGCGTTGTGCAAGAACAGCGCCGAGCCCGACACCACTAGCGTCCGTATGGATCTCAGTTGGAGCAGAGGGATCAAAGTGTCGCAGTACTGGAGGCGAGGTGAGAACGCGTCGCAGTTCTTGGAATGCGTCGTCGCATGCCGAGGACCAGGCTGATAGGTCAGAACTGCCGGTAAGAAGCTGCGTCAAGGGGGCAATGATAGAGGCGAAGTTACGGATGAAGCGCCGGAAATATGAGCACAGGCCAATGACGCTGCGAAGCTCTTTCATGGTGGTTGGTTGAGGGAACTCGGATACGGCGCTAAGTTTTGTGGGGTCCGGAAGGATACCGTCTTTTGACACTACATGGCCGAGAATAGTAAGCGTACGAGCGCCGAAGTGGCATTTCTTCAAATTTAGTTGCAGTCCTGCAGTGGAGAGGCACGCAAGTACTTGCTCGAGGCGGTTGAGGTGCGACGCGAAGTCGGTGGAAAAAACCACAATGTCATCCAAGTAGCAGAGGCACGTTTTCCACTTCAGCTCTCGAAGAATGGTATCCATCATTCGCTCGAAAGTGGCAGGCGCGTTGCAGAGACCGAACGGCATGACAGTAAATTCATATAGCCCATCAGGCGTTACGAAGGCCGTCTTTTGACGATCGGCCTCTGCCATTGGCACTTGCCAGTACCCGGAGCGCAAATCTAGCGAGGAAAAGAATTCCGCGCCCTGCAGACAGTCCAATGCATCGTCGATGCGCGGCAGAGGATAGACATCTTTGCGCGTTATTCGGTTAAGGCGGCGATAGTCGACGCAGAACCGAATGGAGCCATCTTTTTTTTTAACGAGGACAACCGGAGATGCCCAGGGACTGTTAGAGGGCTGGATGATGCCACGCTCCAGCATGTCTTCAACGTGCTGGTCGATGATACGGCGTTCAGCAGCCGACACACGATACGGACGCTGGCGCAATGGTGTTTGTGGACCGGTGTCGATACGGTGAACGACTGCGGACGCTCGGCCCAAGGATGGTTGGTCAATGTCGAATGAGGAACGAAAGCGTTGGAGGAGCTTGATAATTTCTGTGTGCTGCGCAGGTGTGAGTTCCGCGTCGACGGCACGAGCGAAGACGTCTACAGGGGCATCAGTCGCGGCCGGAGGAGTGACGGAACAAATCGGAAGTGATGCCGAATCACCAAACGTGGTGGCCGGGAGAACGCTGTCGAAAGCTTCAGCGGTACCCAGGCACTCGCCGCGGAGTAGGGATGATGGGCAGGCGGACGGATTGCACACGTAAAGGGCAGCTGAACCGTCGCAAAAAGTGACGACAGCAAACGGAAGCAGAAAGTTCCGGCGGCGCGCACAAGTGGCCGACGGTGTAAACAGAACAGATGAGTTTGCAGCAGAGTTACATGACACAGGAACCAGAGCGGCGGAGAAAGGTGCGATATCGATGTCGGAGGCGGCAACAACTTTAGGAGAAGAATGGTCGTCAGGGTCGAAGCACGGCACTGATAATGTAAGTTCGGCACGAGCGCAGTCGATAAGTGCTTGATTGACAGATAGGAAGTTCCATCCAAGAATAACGTCGTGTGACGAACGAGGTAGGATGACAAATTCTATAACATACATAACGTTTCGAATGACAACCCGTGCTGTGCACGACGCTGAAGGCTGAATGCGATGCGAGGTTGCCGTACGCAGAGAAAGAGAGGTAAGGGGAATGGTCACTTTGTTCAAATTGCGGCAAAGCTTCTCACTAATAATAGAAACGGCGGCTCCGGTGTCGATAAGCGCGTGTACGGTGACGCCGTCTACGGACAGTTCAATTTCGTTCGCCGGGTTAGAATGAGGCCTTGAAATGTTCGACGTAAACGCAGTTCTTGCCTCTGGAACTGCGACTGTTAGTTTTCCTCTCGGGCTGGGCTGGGTCGGCGAACCATCGGGGAAATGGATCGGTGACGTGGGGAAGGTGACCGACGGGCATCGAAAGGGAGGCGACTGTAAGATGAGTCCGGAGGAAGGCTAGATGGGTCCTGACGCGGAAGTCGAGCAGGCCTGTAGCTTGAGGCGCCGCCACTGTCAGGTAAACGGGGGCTGCGACGGCGGCAAAATCGTGCTACGTGGCCCGGAAAATGGCAGAAATAGCATATTGGCCGGTTGTCGGATGTACGCCACGGGTTGACGACAGGGGCTCCAGCGGCCGAGTAAGGGACGACCATCGGGCGTGAAGGTGGCGGCGGCGGCACATGGAAGGTGCCAGTGGCCCGGTAGGCATCAGAAGCCGGAGGAGCGTAAGGCCGGGCGACGACGTCAGCGTACGTTAGCGGCCGAGCTGCAGGCTGCGGAGGAGGGGCAGATGGCAGCGCCGCGGCAACTTGGGTCTGGATGACGTGGCGAAGTGAAGGAGCCAAGGTTGTCGACGGCTCGGGTGTGCTGTTCGCCAGAGAGAGTTGGCGGGCAACTTCCTGACGGATAAACTGCTTTATCTCCGGCAATAAAGCAGAGATGTCGGCAGCGTCGCGGCCGAAATCCAACGGAGATAAATCCGTGGTGTCCTGCTGAGCAGCGTGTGTTGATGCACGCTGCTTGCGCAGCTCATCGTACTGCTGACATAGCTGTATGACTTCGGCAATCGTTCGCGGACTCTTCGCGACGAGCATCTGGAAGGCATGGTCGTCGATACCTTTCATGACGTGCTTAATCTTGTCAGCTTCGTCCATAGATGAGTTCACGCGCTTGCATAGCGAGAGGACGTCTTCAATATAACTGGTGAAGGTCTCGTCCTGGCGTTGAGCTCGACCACGCAAGCGCTGCTCAGCGCGAAGCCGGCGAACGGCGGGACGGCCGAAGACCTCTGCCAAAGTCGCCGTGAAAGCCGACCAGGTGGTAAAATCGGCTTCATGGTTGCGGAACCATAGGTTGGCCACGTCAGTCAAGTAAAAGATGACATTCGTGAGCTTGGCGCGGTCGTCCCACTTATTATACGCGCTTACACGGTCATATTCGGCGAGCCAGTCTTCCACGTCGTGGTCGTCTGTGCCGCTAAATATAGCCGGATCGCGCTGCCGGATCACGCCAGAACAGACGATGGTGGGGGGCACGGGAGCAGCAGCCTGGGACGGTCCTGGTTCATCCATTGCAACAGCTGGTGGTAGCGTTCGGCTACGGAGTTCCAGGATGTAGAAGAGAAACCCCGCACCTCCACCAAATGCAACGGGGGTGTTCACCGAGCAGAAGGGTCACTAGTTATAGATTGTAGCGCTAGGCTTAAAACAGGTCGGCGCTGTATCGTAACACGGAAGCAAGCACTTCTCGTCGTCTTCTTCTTTGGCACCTGCACACCAGCACCATGCCCACTGCCCAGTGCCTTCAGTACAGTCCATTGGTTCACCACAGACACGCCTAAGTCCCCTTTTCCGTCTTCAAAAGAGCAATTCTCTTCGCATTTTAGGCCTTGACTACACCTCTAATGGTATATCAGACTCTGTGTGGCTCTCAATTCTTGAAGATGTAAGGCGAAATATTGAAGATGTTCAAGGTTATGATTTACCCCTATCAGAAAGAAGGTACTTAGCGTAGTCTGTATTTTGCGGCCGAGTGTGGTACGTTTGTCACGTCGTACAGCCACCATTACGGGTTACTAGGTCCTTGCAGTCCCTTCTTGGTGCCTTCTTCTGGTCGGGCCGTACAGAACTGGTCTGTCGCGCGGCGCTTGGGCAACCACGCTCTCGCGGTGGTTTCGCCTTCCCATCCGTGTCTGTCCACTGCCGGCTGCTTGCTCTGCGATTTCTGCTCCGTCTGTTACAGCATGATCAGTGTCCAGCGCGTGAACTCGCTTGCTATTTCCTTGGCACGAAAATTCGCTACATGTTACCGGGCGTACACTTAAATCGCGGCCCACAAGTGTTAAACGCGCCTACATTTTACTGTACGACCGTGGCATTTTATCGACACATACAACAGGTATGTCCTGATGTAGACGTTCTCCAAAACCGTGTAGTAGATACTATGTCAGCCTTACTGCTTCCTCTAGTTCCCCCAGCGCGCCTCGCACGTTCCAATAATGTGTCGTGGGATGCGATAACGGCGTCATTTTTGCCTGGCCACCTACGCGACTTCATGTGGCGTCTAGGGTGGCAAGTGCTTCCAACTCGGGACAGGCTTGAGCGGTGGGGCATTGTCCCATCTTCGCAGTGTCCCAATTGCCCCCTTCAAGAATCCAACAAACATGTACTGCTGCAATGCGTCGTTGCCAGGATATTTTGGAGGGCCGTGCATACTGGATTTCGTGGCCTTGGAGTTAACCGCTTTATTACATCTGGTCGCTGCTCACGTGGCCGCTTCGCGCGACTTTTAATTGCTGCGGGAGCCTTCTGTCTATGGCGTAACCGGTGCGAGGCAGTTGCCATGGGACGTCGTCACCGCGCTCTATTTCCACTTATGGGGAGGCTCTACTCTGAGCTACTGTCGTTTCTGTCGGAGGAGTTGTTCTTCCTTGGAGAAGATGAGTTCCTTCGACAGTGGTCATGTCGTTTCCTGTCGGTTGCTAATGGACGCGTATGGCTGAATTTTCGTCCAGCCTGGTTCTTGTAGCCAGACCATCAGAATTATTCATTTAATGCACATAGAATGCAGGTGCCCGTGATTTCTGTGTGTGTGTCCTCTCGTATACATGATCATTTTTGTATATACACATCTCGTGCACATCACTTCAAAATTGTGTAAAGAGTTCTATCACATCATCATTGTATATAATCATTGTGCACACTGTATATATTGAAAATCATTTTGTACATGTGGCATTTAGTTTAGGTGTAACTGTGCCTTTCCGTGGGTATACGTGTTTATATGTTGGTGCGTGAGGACTCGGACACTACTCGCGTTGACAACGCGCTCTGTTTCGTGTCTTACATGTTATCGTCCGCGTGGAATTGTGCCGTGATTATGACTCAGTGTTCGTATCGTCTCTTGTCGAAATAAACTTTTTCTAAACACGGAACTAGCCATTGTGTACACTGTATATATATGGAACATCATTTTAAACATGTGACAATTACTTTACGTGTAACTGTGCCTTTCCGTGGAACTATGTGAGTATATGTTAGTGAGTGAGGACTCTGACACTACTTTGAAAACGCGCCGTGTATACAAACAAGGCTTCGTTTTTTTATATATATATGTTATCGTCTTGGTGGAATTGTGCCGTGATTGCGACTCAGTGATCTTATCGTCTGTTTGTTGAGATAAACTTTATCTAAACATCACAAAACGGTAAACCATGATGGCTGGCAGCGCCATGACTTACAGGGTCAATAAACAGAGAACAAAACACCACAAGCACTTACTTCAATTGTACTTTAATGCGGAAAGCGATGTACGCGTTGGGGTCGAGCATGAAATAAGTAGTAGCTGGCCCATGCCGTCGTCCAACTCATCCACGCTGAGGACGTTGTTGAAGGAAAGAACTTGTCCTCATCGAGAACGAGGAATATGGGATTTCTTTACAATATCCACATGAAGGGTGGAGAACGCTACAGTTCCTCAGTCCAGCATGACTGAAAAAGAAAGCACCCCGAACTACCGGCAACGGCTGCTTAAAAACCCTCTGTCCTCCCTAGATCCCCAGGTGAGGGAAAAGCTGCCGTTCAACCTTCGTCCAATGGGAGCGACCAAAGTCATCGTAGTCGACCCGCCTTTGAGGGGGAGGGTTCACACACTCACTTCCGCACTTTGGTTTCACTGAACACACCGAGGGGAGTGAGTCGTCGTAGACAGGGGTTGATACGCTTGACCCAAGCAGGCGCCTCTTGGTCGCAGAGGTGACCCCGTAGCTAGCCACCGCCTCTGTCCATTGACCGTGACGACTTCTGGGGCCCGTGAGAACGCACCGCAAAACACCCTTTTCCAGGAGTTCTCTTGCTCCAAGTAGACCGTGAAGGCGACAGCGAATCTCGAATACTCGGTCCGCCGGACGTGGCTAGACTCGCTGGCGCCGCTGGCTGTCCGCAGGAGGCGCAGTGTATGCTTTAGGAAGCGAGTCGTCGCAGCGGGCCGGCAAGGGTTCGAAGGTCGCTTCTCAGAAGATCGCTAACACCGCAGGTCGATCGAAACAACTGCAGCGGGCTGTGAAAGGTTTGCAGCTCAGTACGCCTGCAGGCCGATCGTAACAGTGCATACATATAAGTCACAAGGACATAAAAAGAAGAGAGATTATAGAAAAAGTCATCACGTGCCACGTAGAGCGCGCCAATCATCCTGCACTCATTCATACCTGCTAGATATTTCTTCTGTTGCGAGCAAAATTGACGGTGCGCACAAGCACAGACTAAGCACTCACGCTGCATTTCGTATGCCCTTACTATCAATCGGCAAGACTGCTTTGTGTTAAGATACGCTATAAATGTGCGTTATCGAAATAGGGCGTACGCCCACACACTCCTGACAGTTAACTGTGAAGCGCCTGCCCATCTGCGCACTTCACCTTCTTGCCATGCTCTCTGAGACGCTCATTTTAACGCATCGATTAGTCTGCCCAACGCAGACTCGACCGCAGGATAGAGGAATTCTTTGCGCTACACCCTGCGTACATGCTACGTACTTACTGAGGTCTCTACAACGCTACAAGCCTTAGTATTAGAGAGGTTTAGCTTGCCCGGTATTCGGGTAAACGCAGGCGGACAGGGGCGTTGTGGCAGAGGCGTAACGTGAGCGGTCTGCATGGCGCAGCCACCTGGTGGCGCAGAGCTCAAACAGACAGACACAGCTAATATTCCAGTAACCACGTGTGTTTTACTTTGCTGCGGGTGTAAAATTTTGGCATTAACACGATTACGCCAGTGCCGAAAATTTACAACAGCAGCGGAGTAGAATGCACTTGGTTAATGCAATATCAGGTGTTTCTGTCTGATGAAGCTCTGCGCCACTAGGTGGCTGCGCCATGCAGAACGCTCACGTAACGCCTCCGCTACAAGGCCACAAAGCCCCGTCCGTCTGCGTTAACCCGAATACCAGACAAGCTAAACCTTTCTATTAGTTGTTTTTCTTTCGGAACGGGATGCGTTCTTCTACATAGACTGGACAGCTTTTTTTCAGGCCCTGCTTATCATATTCAACAGCCTGGTTACGCCCAGGGCAGGGCAAAGGCCTCTCGCATACTTCTCCAACTACCCCGGTCATGTACTAAAGGTGACCATGTTGTCCCTGCGCGCTTCTTGATTTCATCCGCCTATCAACAAACTGCCGTCCCATGCTACGCTTCCCTTCCCTTGGAATCCAGTCCGTAACCCTTAATGACCATCGGTTATCTTCCCTCCTCATCACATGTCCTGCCCATGCCCATTTCTTTTTCTTGATTTCAACTAAGACGTCATTAACTCACGTTTGTTCCCTCACCCAATATGCTCTTTTCTTATCCCTTAACGTTACACCTATCATTCTTCTTTCCATATTCTTCGTCCTCCGTTCCTTCTTCCTCCAGTCCTTCTTTCCATTCTTCGTCCTCAATTCAAAGCTCGTTGCGTCGCCCCAACCCATTCTTATTCTTCTGATTACTTCAGCCTCATGATCCGGATCTGCGGTCACTACCAGTCCTAAGTAGATGTATTCCCTTACCACTTCCAGTGTGTCGCTACCTATCGTAAACTGCTGTTCTCTTCTGAGTCTGTTAAACATTGTTTTAGTTTTCTGCAGATTAATTTTGGGCCCACCCTTCTGTTTTGCCTCTCCAGGTCAGTGAGCATGCATTGTAATTGGTCCCTTGAGTTACTAAGCAAGGCACTATCATAAGCGAATCGCAAGTTACTAAGGTATTCTCCATCAACTTTTATCCCCAATTCTTCCCAATCCAGGTCTCTGAATACCTCCTGTAAACACGCTGTGAATAGCATGGAGAGATCGTATCTCCCTGCGTAACGCCTTTCCTTATTGGGATTTTGTTGCTTTTTATATGGAGGACTACGGTGGCTTTGGAGTCGCTATATATATCTTTCAGTATTTTTACATATGGCTCGTCTACACTATGATTCCGTAATGCCTCCATGACTGCTGAGGTTTCGATTGAATCAAACGCTTTCTCGCAATCAATTAAAGCCATATATATAAGGGTTGGTTATATTCCGCACATTTCTCTATCACCTGATTTAAGAGTTAAGCGAGCAAATTTTCGACGATGGCAAAGGTTACCAAGATCAGCACGAGCGTCTAACGCCGTTACGCTAGGGAAACGTGAGTAATCTGAAAAAACAAAAATGAAACACGATGCGATTTGGCCGAATCAATAGGCGTGGCAATATGCGACCGCGAAGCGAACGCCGGGGCCGTCCGCTGCCGCCGGTGGGACGCCATTTTGGTACACAGCGGCGCGAGGAGGGGGGGGGGGGGGTTTGCTTAGAGGGTGTCACGTATACTACCCCGAACGGCGGCGCTGCTATCGAGGCATCGTTCGCTAGAAGCGTTGTGAGATGCCCGGTAGCTACCACGGGGCGATGTTTATGCTGCCGCAGCAGCTGCCCTGCGCGTACTGAGTCGCGCCAACATATTGCCAACATATCGCCAACATATAGCTGACATATCGCCAACATGTCGCAACATATCGCCAGCACATCGCCAACGTAGCCGCACCAACATATTGCCAACATATCGCCAACATATAGCTAACATGTCGCCAACATATAGCTAACATACAGCTAACATATCGCCAACGTATCGCCAACATATCGCTAACATATCGCTAACATATCGCCAACATATAGCTAACATATCGCTAACATACCGCCAACATATAGCTAACATATAGCTAACATATCGCAACATATCGTATGTAACATACCGCGTATTGTTACAGAACGCCGTCGGACAATGCTCTAGGGCAAAGCTAAACGCACATTGCTATCGGTTGCAATTAATGCTTCGCAACTTCGGGCGAAACTGAAAATTGTATCATTTGGATATAGCAGGTACCGGGTAGTACCGGGAAGGAAGTGTGCGAGTTTGTGCACGACTGCATTGTTGCATATACAAAGAGGTGGAGAGTTATATATAGCGCCTGCAAGCATAAGCTATATAGTTGGTTACAAAGTCGGGGAAATGCAGACCAGCGCAATTAACGCGTCGTTTTTCTGAGTGCCCCCGCTTCGCCCGTGTACTTCTGGCGCTGTCCGCGCGGCCTCCTGAGTGTTAAACACGTTTAGACCACATAATAAATATATGTGCAGCTTTCTCTTGCTACTGCATCACAAATCGGCCTGTTCACTTCTAATGCTATGTTGCGCCTTTTCTTATTCTTTCTTTCATAGTGTTATTTCTTTCATCAAGGTAGAAAGGAAGATCGTTACTTCGTGTTATTTGCACCTCGAATTTCAACCATTTCCCTCCCGTGTGTGTAAGTGCCAAGTTAATCAGGTAACAACTATACTACTACTAATAATAATAGGGCATCAACAACAACGCAAACAACAAGAAGACGTTCTTCAAAATAAGGCGGTGTCAGCTGAGAGCGGCAGCCACTGTCGCAGCGAATATGAGTTCAGAACCGGAGGAACCACTGAAGCCTGCCGAAGCATACCTTTTCCTTCCTCTTCTTTAACTCTGAGTTCAGTGGAATGTTTCACGTACATTACGATTCAAAAGTCATTTGCCAAGCAGAAAGAAAAAAGGAAGAATGCGCCTGCGGTGATAAACGTCCCAAGACACGAAGGCAGAAGACAACCTGGGGCGACAATGCTATACAGGTCACCCATAAGAAAGGCGTCCTGTAATCGTCAAAGCAGGGAACTCACGCCAAAGTGTGAAGAAGGAATAAGGGAGAGAGAGAGAGAAAACGAAAGTCGAGGACATCAGCTGGATTGCACGGAAGCCACACAAAGCAAAGCTGTCTTCGACGAGAGAGTGGTTGTCGCACTTTCGACACACCACGCAAGGTTTAGGGGGACGGGCAAGCGTGATCTCCAAAAGTAATTTGCTTTTTTTTTTTTAAGGAAGAGAGCTTCACTTTCGATACGGTAACGACCGGAGTGAGTTTACACAATGGCCGAAAGAGCACGTCTAAACGGAGGCGGGCAGTTCACGGTGGCGCCCAACGCTTCATCACCGGCGGCTGGTCACGGCTGCCCACACAGGCCGGTGACGACAGCGGACGCTGGACAAGACAGAAACCGCGGTAGCACACGCACGCACGCGAGAAGAAGGCTTCAAAGTGTTGTTTTCACTGGCTTCACTTAACGAAAAATAACAAAAACATAGACGTTTCGCCACCTATGCGGGTGGCATCGTCAGTACACAATGGCGACAAATGAGAAATACATCCTATTTATCTATGAAACTGCCGTAAACATCCGGCAGGGGGCCACGGTTAGAGTTGCATGAAGATTGATTACGACGGATGAACCATGATTCAACGAACTTTCTTGGGCCCCATCGGTGTTCCCGTGCTAGTGTGGTTACATTGTTAAAATCGAACATGTGTCCCTTTGATAAACAATGATCAACCAATTCGGTCTCGGCACGTGTAGCATGGGTGGCTTTCGTAGCATCTCTTAAATGTTCCTTGATTCGGGTGCGACGTCACCGCCGCGTCATGATTAGAATCATGGTTCATCCGTCGTAATCAATCTTCATGCAACTCTAACCGTGGCCCCCTGCCGGATGTTTACGGCAGTTTCATAGATAAATGGGATGTATTTCTCATTTGCTGCCATTGTGTGTACTGACGATGCCACCCGCATAGGTGGCGAAACGTCTACGTTTTTGTTATTTTTCGTTAAGTAAAGCCAGTGAAAACAGTGGCTTTTGGAACATTTTCTCACGAGAAGAAGGAGGCTTTCAGCGCGCCGGAGCATTGGAGACGCACCCGAAGACAAGTTTTGCTAAGAAGTTCGAATGTTCTACAAAAATTTTATTGTTCAGGGCCACTAAAAAATCCCATACATGAGATCTACACATGCCGCACTTTCTTTATATCTGAACACATCAAGAATATGTGCCTACAGTAAATTATGCGCAAAATACTTCCGTTTTCTTGGCAAACTTGACTGTCAGAAATGCATGACCGGAAGTTTTCTGGGGTCATGAATGCACTGCTGCCACAGCGTGGATGAAAAAGGTCTATATCTAAACGCGAGGCGGCCACTATACAGTGCGTCGGTTTTATACAGAACCGGATCTCCTTGTTTTTCGTTCGCCGCGTCTGGAAAGTAAATTAAATCACTTTCTATTTTTTTTTTTTGCCTCCAGTTTCTCCGCTATTGCTTGATGACGTTTCTTGGTTTGCGCGGCCACGTCTCTCTTGCGTTCTATCGTCTCGTCGAGGCGAGCGTCAGACGAGAGCCGAGGCGACGCAGCGGATTTTTTTACAGTGCAAACCTGACTCACTATACTACTACTACTACTATTACTACTACTACTACTACTACTACTACTACTACTACTACTACTACTACTACTACTACTACTACTACTAGGGCGACAACTAGGATGTTACTAGGGCGTGTTAAGACAAATCTTAATAGGCGATTGGTAGGAAGTTGGCAGAACGTTTACAAACATTCTTCAATTGGAAGAATGTTAATATGGTGTATAAAGAAGGCCTGTTAATAGGAGAAGCTTGATCTGGGTGAGATTACTTCAGATTTCTTCTACATTGGGCTAGCGCCTTGACTGTCGTACATGTTGTTCTTTCGTCCGCGTCTTCGTAGCGCTCATTTCATCAAGTACTGTTAATAGGAGGTTGGCATGAAGTTGGATCGCGATCTAGCGCGCTCGCCCTGTCTGGTTTTCCGTTTTGTGTCCTTTTCTTTTTTTTTTCTTTTCTGCGCCTTAAGTCAAGTATGAATTCTTACAAAACCCGCCAAAATTTCAATTCTTGCAGCGGTCCAAGGTACGCAGACCAAGATTAAATTGAAAGACGGTGGCTTGCATGTACGAAAGGGCGCCTAGAGAACAAAGTCAAAGCCAAAGCCTTCGATGTCTGTCGTCTGCCACTTACCGTCGTGTACACGAAGGGAATGTCCGCCCAGGAGAGGGTATCGCGCCTACAAAGACAACGTACCCAAAAGAGACCACTACGTTAAGATAATTAGCTGCATGCGCATGATAAGTGCGAGAAGGTGAAACGCGAAGTCCAACGAACGTCGCAAAAGCATTTCGACAAGACGACCCCGTCTTCGTCCATGAAAACAAAGCGACCCGCATTAGCAAGACGACTTGCCTATGCGATGACTTCGTCTGAATACAAGAAGGTTCGCTTTAAGCCAAAGCAGAGGTCACTTAGAAGTTTCCCGCACTGAAGATTTCGTCTCGCTTAAAACGTCACACTAAGACACAGGGCAGGTTGCCTAAATCCCGTTCAGACTACAGTAGAAGTTCGCACCGTACGAAGCGTCATATAAGACAAGACAACCTGCAGGATGAGCAGGATGCGTTGTTGGGCAAGTTGGTTCATTGTTACTGGAAACATTGGTTGCGCTTACTTGACAATCACATGTAAGAAGACAGGACAGGCCAGGCGCCTGTCCTGTCTTCTTACATGTGATTGTCAAGTAAGCGACACCAATGTTTCCAGTAACCTGCAGGAAGGCAACAACTGAAATAACTAAATCAACGAAGGAAATGGCTCGTCGAACGCGTGCACAACCACTCTAAATAGTCGCACTTTGTAAAGAACGGCGAGTTACGCAACAAGACTGCCACCTTGCCACCCGATTACGACAAGGGGTGCAAGACGCGCACCTCCCCCTCTCCGTGCTGCAGCTGCGAGGCGTTCAAAGAAGCGACCTTTGCGCTGGAACCCGCCGCCTTCCTCCAGCCCCTTCGACATTGTGACGGGACGAGTTTGGTGTGGGGACAATGATTCCAGAGTTCCTCAACGCGGATCTGATCTGACACGCCTGAAGAAGCTACCGCGGGAACTTCTTACTTTTGCGCTCTCACGGTTCCGCATGTTGCAAAACAACGAGCGACCCTCGAGCGGCGTCGATTTTCCGGAACGGCACCACCTTCAACGCCGTCGCTTGGGCTTCGGAATGTGTGTGCCTTTGTGTCTGTAAACTGGTCTTCAGAGCAGCTGCGAGATGGTGATGTGTAAACGAACAGCCGCCGCGTCGTGGACGGGCGGATCGAGTGTATAAAAACTGTGGTTGTGCGAATGTTGGACGCACTTCTCTTGAGCAGTCATGTTAGACTGGTTCACTTCTCTCATGCAGTCCTGTTGGACTAATACTATTTTTCTCAAGCAGTCATGTTAGACTGAGTTAATTTCTGTAAATAAACCCCTTTTTCCTCGTTCTCGATGAGAAGCAGTTCTTCACTTCATCAACGATCTCAGCGTAAATAAGTTGGACGACGGCATGGGCCAGCTACCTTCGAATTCATGCCGTACTCCAATCTTGGCAAAGGACCACGGACGAAGGGATTGAGCCCCCAATCCTGACAACTGGCTGACAGCGGTGAGATGGACTTTGCGACATGGTGCTGTATCTGCGGTGAGTGCTTGGTTTTTGCTTTGACTCTCTAGGCTTCATTTTGTGGTTGTTCTGTTTAGAACAGTAGGGAAGCTAGATTGTTGTGTGTTAGCTAGGTTGTGTTTTCCTAGCTAGATTTAGAGAGCAGAATCAAGGCAGTAAAGCAGCAGTCATGGAGTTAAGGACATTGCTGAGAGACGAGTTGTTGATTGTTGGGGAGGAACTGGGCCTAGATGTACGCAAGGAAATGCTCAAATCGGAATTATTGGAGCTAATTTCCAATCAGGCCAGTGAGCAAGATATTGAAATCGGATTGGAACTTCTCAAAAAGAGAGAGAAACGGGAAAGAGAAAGAGAAGAACGGGACCGAGAAAGAGAAGAAAGGGACAGAGAAAAACGAGAGAGAGAGGAACGGGATAGAGAGAGAGAGGAACGCGATAAAGATCGCGAGTTTCAGTTAAGGAAAATGCAACTTGAACTTGAAAGCAAACGTTTGGAGTTGCCTCAAGGAAGTGAAGGCGCTCTGGGTCGATCAAGTGAGGCAGAATCGTACCGCATGGACAGGCTATTAAAGCCATTTGAGGTCGGGACCGACATAGGCTTGTTCCTAAGCAATTTTGAAAGGACTTGCGAGAAGATGAACTTCGGCCCGAGTACATGGCCACAGCGGTTGCTGTCTATGTTGCCGTGTGAGGCAGCGGAAGTAATCGCCAGACTAAGTGTGCAGGATGCATATGATTATGCGAAAGTTAAGGCTAGTCTCCTGAAGAAATACCGCCTTTCAGCCGAAGCTTTTCGGCAAAGGTTTAGGAGCACAGGCAAGAAAGATAGCGAGGGCTATCCGGAGTTTGCGTATAGCTTAAAGGCCAACCTAGTCGAGTGGCTTAAAAGCGCGGAAGCGTACGACAGCAGAGACATGATCATTGAATGCATGTGTCTAGAGCAGTTTTACAAAACCATCCCCCAAGCTGTGAAACTGTGGGTGCAAGACAGAGGTAATGTAAACACTGTGGAAAGGGCGGCTGAATTAGCCGAAGAGTACGCAACCCGTAGAAAGTTGAACGCCGAGGAGGGAAACTGGGACGGTCGAAATGGACCGCGGAAACCATTTCCGTTCAAAAAGGGTGCGCAAACGAGACGATCAGAGCCTGTAGACATGGCGGAAAAGCCCGCAGAAAAGAGCGAGGAGAAACTTAACGGAGAAACCACACAAAAAGAACAGAAAAGAAAATTCGAATCTGTTAGACCAATTCGCTGTTACAAATGCCACAAACTGGGACATATAGCTGTAAACTGCGAGAAGCCTAGCGTAGTTTTTTCCTACGTAGAGGAAAAGGATGAGAATATGGAACTTTTAAGTCCATATCTCCACGACCTGCAAGTTAATGGAAAACCATGCCGAGTGCTAAGAGACAGTGCCGCCACGCTGGACATTGTCCATCCGTCCTACGTGATGGTAGATGACTTCACCGGAGAAGTAGCATGGATAAAACAGGTTGTAGAAGAACACAGCGTGTGTCTGCCCATGGCCAAAGTCAAAATCAGTGGACCATTCGGGGAGCTAGAGACTGAGGCTGCAGTTTCCAAATTTTTGTCACTGCAGTATCCCTACATCTTTTCGAATCGTTCGAATCAGTTACTGCGTGACAGAGGGCTCAAACTGGGAGAGGGCATAGTACAGGCATTGACCCGAGGCCAAGCTCGTAAGATCGCGGCGCTTTCGGCTGAAAATGCTCAAGCTCCTCCAGCTGAAGCAGAAAAGGGGATAGCTTCAATACCCGAATCCGAGCTAGGCCCGAGGGACAAAAGAACAGATGAGGAGAGCCTGCCAGTTGACCAGCTCAATGAGAGCGTAGCACTAGAGTGTCAGAGTTCTAGCCTGCAGGAAGAGCAAGCAGACGCGCTCACAAGCGAGACAGGGTCGTTGTTATCACCGGCCTCAAAGAACTTTGATCAACTCTTACGCGTGGATAGAGAGTCACTGGCAGCTGAGCAAAAGAATGATGAGAGCTTAGCTAAATTACGTGACACAGCTAAAGAAGGCATTGCTAGGCGCAACGTAACGATACATGAGAGAGGAGGATTGTTGTATCGGCATTACAGGGATCGAAAGGGTAAGATTTTAGATCAGTTAGTCATACCTACGAAGTATAGGGAGGACCTTTTGAGTCTTTGTCATGGAAATGGGTGGTCCGGCCACCTAGGCATAAACAAATCAAAGGAAAGATTGCTTATGGAATACTACTGGCCTGGCTGTTTCAAAGATGTAGAAAACTTTGTAAGATCATGCGACGCCTGCCAGCGTTCTGGTAAACCAGGAGAGACTTGGAAAGCTCCACTGAAGGTAGTGCCCTTAATAACAGAGCCTTTCAGACGGCTTGTAATAGACACGGTAGGGCCTCTTCCAAAAACAAAATCAGGCTACAGGTACTTGTTTACCATGCTGTGTCCGGCTACCAAGTTTCCAGAAGCAATCCCTTTGAAAGAGCTCAGCTCCACTGAAGTAGTAGACGCGCTTTTGACAGTGTTTGCACGAGTTGGGTTTCCTGCCGAAATTCAGGCAGATCAAGGGTCAGTATTCACGAGCGCACTGACTTCCACATTCTTGCAAAAGTGCGGGGTAAAGTTAATACACAGTTCTGTCTATCACCCTCAGTCAAACAGTGTAGAGAGGTGGCATTCGGTGCTTAAGCGAGTTTTGCGTGCGCTCTGTTACGAGCACAAGGAGGACTGGGAGAACTGTCTGCCGGCAACTTTGTTTGCTTTGCGAACGGTTCCACATGAAGCGACAGGGTTCTCACCAGCAGAACTAGTGTATGGGAGGACACTCCGGTCTCCACTGAGAATGTTAAGAGAGATGTGGGAGGAAAGAGGGGAGAGTCCAACCGTGGTTGAATACGTGCTAAATTTACTGGAACGGCTAAGCGCAACCCAAGAACTAGTCGGAAAGAACATGGCACTAGCTCAAAAGAACGCCAAATTCTATTACGACAGGAATGCGAGGCTTCGTACGTTTAACGCCGGAGACCAGGTAATGATCCTCAAACCTTCAAGAAAGAACAAGCTTGAAGTTCACTGGGACGGGCCCGTTAAAGTGTTGCACAAACTTTCAGAAACTAACTATGCTTTGAGAATGCCCGGTCGCAGGAAGGAAGTGAGGATATATCACTGTAATTTGATGAAGCCGTATGTAGAGCGGAGCGGAGTCGTTAACTATACTGTCAAAGAGCCGGATGGCATCGGTACCAAGTTTAAGGAGGATAGGGTAACCTCCAACTCTGAAATCGGCCTAGAAGAAGTAGTAGAACACTCGGTAAGCTCGCATGCTCTAAGACCCGAGCAGCTAGATGAGCTAAAAGGGGTGTTAGGGGAATATCTCGACAGATTCAGCGATCGGCCGGGTAGAACCGAACTGATAACGCATGAAATTGAGCTGACCTCTACCGAACCAGTAAGATCAAAACCTTACAGGGTGTCTCCAAGACAGAGAGAGATTATGGAGGCAGAGATACAGCGCATGCTAGAGTTGGGAGTTATTGAGCCCGCTGAGAGTGACTACACGTCACCGCTAATACTCGTAGAAACCCCTAACAAGGACCCTCGTCCGTGTGTTGACTACAGGAAGTTAAATGCGATCACTAGGGATCAGCTGTACCCGATACCCAACATTGAGGAACGAATTGAAAGAGTTAGCGCTGCTAAATACATTTCAACTATAGATCTCGTGCGGGGGTACTGGCAAGTTCCCCTTTCAGAAAGTGCCAGCCGCTATGCCGCATTCATCTCGCCTGTAGGCACTTTTCGCCCTCTCGCACTCAGCTTCGGGCTGAAGAACGCGCCGTTTAGCTTCTCTAAGTTAATGGATATTGTCCTAAAGGACTTGCAGGAGTTCGCCTTACCTTATCTTGATGATGTGGCCATTTTTTCGGACAGCTGGGAACAACACGTATCGCACCTCAAACAGGTGTTCTCACGGTTGAGGGAAGCCGGCTTAACGATGAAAGCGGAAAAGTGTAGGTTTGGTTGTTCGCAGGTTACTTATCTGGGCCATGTTGTTGGTCAGGGCATGAGACGGCCGGCTGAGCTGAAAATAGCTACGATTGGAGATTTTTCTCAGCCGCGCACGAAAACGGACGTTCGTTCATTTTTGGGACTTGTGGGGTACTATCAACGGTACATTCCGAATTACTCGCAATTGGCAAGTCCATTAACAGACGCCCTCCGAAAGGGAGCTCCGAGTAACGTACACTGGGATAAGGACAAAGAGAACGCTTTCCAAAGTTTGAAAACGCTATTGGTTTCTCGCCCTGTGCTTCGCGCGCCAGACTACACTAAGGAATTCATAGTTCAATGCGACGCAAGCGACAGAGGTATGGGCGTGGTACTTAGTCAAGTCGGCGACGATAACGAGGAGCATCCTATCCTCTACGCCAGCCGTAAACTAAATGTAAGAGAGGAAGCCTACAGCGCTTCAGAGAAGGAATGCGCTTGTTTGGTTTGGGCCGCCCAGAAGTTGTCGTGTTACTTGTACGGAGCGAAGTTCATCTTCGAGACCGACCACTGTCCTCTGACGTGGCTCAATCAAATGTCACACAAAAACGGCCGCTTGCTCCGATGGAGCCTCACTCTCCAAGAGTACAACTTCTCCGTTAGATATAAGAAGGGAAAGTTGCATAGCAATGCGGATGGTTTGAGCAGGCTAATTTGAATTCTGCGTTTGGGGGTCCCGCCTAAATTTTAGGGTTACTAGTGTTAATTTTATTAAGCGAAGAAGATCCCCTCTCATTTAGCAGGATTCCCTCCATGATTGCTGAATTTGTCAGCAGGAATTTGCTTCAGAAATTGGCATAGTGAAATGCAGCAGTTTTTTTTTTTGTTTCTGCACTTATGTTGTTGTTGTTTTTTTTGAAGCCTAGCGAGTCTAAAGTGAGAGCCAATGCACGTCATCTCGGCGCAGAGCCGTGTTGTGGGGTTCATTTTGCAGTTGCCTGTCCTTGTTGGATGTTTTGGGGCGGTGACATCAATGCACAAGTGGTCGCTGCGAGCTAAGACATCAATCCCCCCCCCTGACCAGCAGCCGTTCTCTTCCTGCCTAGCGGTTGTCAGCGCTAGACAGTCGAGACTTTTCGGGCCATGGAGGCGCTGTAAAGAACGGCGAGTTACGCAACAAGACTGCCACCTTGCCACCCGATTACGACAAGGGGTGCAAGACGCGCACCTCCCCCTCTCCGTGCTGCAGCTGCGAGGCGTTCAAAGAAGCGACCTTTGCGCTGGAACCCGCCGCCTTCCTCCAGCCCCTTCGACATTGTGACGGGACGAGTTTGGTGTGGGGACAATGATTCCAGAGTTCCTCAACGCGGATCTGATCTGACACGCCTGAAGAAGCTACCGCGGGAACTTCTTACTTTTGCGCTCTCACGGTTCCGCATGTTGCAAAACAACGAGCGACCCTCGAGCGGCGTCGATTTTCCGGAACGGCACCACCTTCAACGCCGTCGCTTGGGCTTCGGAATGTGTGTGCCTTTGTGTCTGTAAACTGGTCTTCAGAGCAGCTGCGAGATGGTGATGTGTAAACGAACAGCCGCCGCGTCGTGGACGGGCGGATCGAGTGTATAAAAACTGTGGTTGTGCGAATGTTGGACGCACTTCTCTTGAGCAGTCATGTTAGACTGGTTCACTTCTCTCATGCAGTCCTGTTGGACTAATACTATTTTTCTCAAGCAGTCATGTTAGACTGAGTTAATTTCTGTAAATAAACCCCTTTTTCCTCGTTCTCGATGAGAAGCAGTTCTTCACTTCATCAACGATCTCAGCGTAAATAAGTTGGACGACGGCATGGGCCAGCTACCTTCGAATTCATGCCGTACTCCAATCTTGGCAAAGGACCACGGACGAAGGGATTGAGCCCCCAATCCTGACAACTTATATTAGCCATAATAAACAGAGAGAGCTCTTTATTTGAAAGCAGAGCGGTTGGCCTGCGTCGCCTGCGTTGAAGTTGAAGGGGAGAAGGGTGAAAAGTGCTCTAGGAGGAGAAGGGCAGAAGAAAGAAAAAAGGAATCGAAGCAATGAATAACAGCACAAGTTGATACGTTAATATCACTTTTTTCGGTCTGATTTGTCAGAACATATCAGCCATCTTGATTTAACTGCCGACTATTCTATGCGACGTACAGTCGCCCGCAAAAGTTAACGAGAGGCGGGATTTGCGAAAGAGCCAAATTTCCGCGAAGTCTGTTCACGCAGCCTCTAATTAAAAACGTCGATCCGTAGCGGTTCTTGCGAACTACAGTGCGATCCATTAAATTCGAAGCGCTACGCCTTAACGGAGCAGAAATCCGCACTTGTCGTCGAAGCCATGCCCCGCAAAAGTTTTGCGGGTGACTGTACATTAGAGTCCGTATGACAGCACGAGTTCCGAGAGGCATCCAATTGATCCGAGGCAGATCGAACGAGACCCGCCGTGGTTGCTCAGTGGCTATGGTGTTGGGCTGCTGAGCACGAGGTCGCGGGATCGAATCCCGGCCACGGCGGCCGCATTTCGGTGGGGGCGAAATGCGAAAACACCCGTGTACTTAGATTTAGGTGCACGTTAAAGAACCTCAGGTGGTCGAAATTTCCGGAGTCCTCCACTACGGCGTGCCTCATAATCAGAAAGTGGTTTTGGCACATAAAACCCCATAATATTTTTTTAATCAAACGAGAAATCGCGTGCTTGGACGTTGCATCGACGGGGAGTGCCAGGCAACTAACGCGCGCCCACGTATTATCCCGTCACATCTCGGTAACTTGCTTCAGAGCGCATAACACACGCACAAACAACTCAAGAAAGGATGCCCCCCCCCCCTCCCGCCAACTTTCTTTCGCACAAGCGCTCAATACGGATTACCAACCAGCTAGAGCTACGACTCCTTCCTTCTACGTTGCACATCCTGTCACATTCACAAAAGTGCGCCACATCAAATCACATACTAGCACAAAACGCCGCAGACGTACGCAACTTTACGCTCTCGCCATTTTTCTTTTTTCCTCCACCCCGAAGCCACAGCAAGCCGACGAGAAACGAACGACCCGCTCGGCCACAGCCAAGCGTTTCCGCTACGCGACTCTCCCCTCCTTCCCTTTCTCCACTCCTCCCTCGCCCTCGTCCTACCCCCTCGCCCTCCTTTCTCTTCGACGACCACGCCGCACCAAGCGCCACATTTGTTCGCCACCGCGTAGCCATTGCGTCGACTGGGTCGCGCACCACGCGTTGCCCTCAGGCGGCCCTGCCCAGCGCCCTCCCCTCCCCCCCCTCCCCCCCACCAGTGGCCTTGGCCGAGTGGCAACACCAACCTTCCCTTCCCATCATCAAGAATCTCCTTCTCTCTCACCGCAAC
>NC_091827.1:38581600-38696600 GCF_038994185.2 Dermacentor albipictus | reverse complement strand
ATTAGACTGCATTATATCAAACTTTCGTCGCTGATTTGACTATGTGATTTAGCACGGCAGAAAGTTCCAGGCGCCGTCAAGCCCCGTTTCTTTTAAAATTAATTTTTCTTTTTTTTACAGCGATACCTTTCACGAACTAGTTCTCGCAGTCATTTTGATGTCACAGCAGGCAGTGTTCGTGGTTAGAATCCCGAAGTGCAACGCCATAATTTTGTTATGAAATGAAGTGACACTGCAGCGCCCCGCGGGGATTCGAACTTCGACCTTTTACTCTATAAGCGATACCACGCTCAACAGTGCAAGAGAGAATGTGACATAATAGTGTCCAGCTGAGGCATTACTGCTTCGCAGTGGAGTATTGTTATCTTTGAAGCTTGCCTACGACCTTAGAAATTTGAATCGTGTATAGTCGGCAACCTTAGCCCACTTCACGCGAAATTTAGCCTTTTAATTAAACGGTTAAAGGGACACTAAAGTGAAAAATAATTTCTTCTGCATCAGTAAATTACCTTTCTACAACACCAAAAACACCACTCTTACAACGATAAGACGTTTGGTAAGCCAGAAAAAGCGCAACAACGAAATACGGGTGGCGCGCCTACTAAAGTTCCCGCACCTGGGGGCTGTGACGTCTTGGATTTGGATGGCATCGTCTGGGGCCTACTAATTATATATAGCTGTACAGATTGACTACATTGTGTTCTAAAGGAACCAAATATTGAACGTGACAAGTTTCGGGAACCTTTGTTCAGCCAACGCGGCCCAAATGCGAAAACATACTTTGGAATCCCTGACGTCACGCTGACGTACCGGCGCTGGGGTTTCGGCGCGAAATTCAAATACTGATACTTGGACCTTCATTTTCTCTTCTAATATTCAAACTATTTTTTTTAAATGACTGCCTGTAGGGTTCTCAAACAATGCTTCATTAGTCTAAGCTGATTTATTGTTTCGCTTTAGTGTCCCTTTAAAGTCCGCGGACTGTAGTCCAGATGATGTGGTACATAGACGCCATAGCGGGAGCGACCGAGTGGGCGATTCGTACACGTGTCCATACCCTGTGCGGTCCCCGGAAAATGGCCCATTCAGCGTTCATCTCGGACAAGCTTTCTTTCATTTTTTTTTATTCCCTGTCGTTTCTTCAAGCGCTCCTTCTAATAGGGGGCCCGTGTGCTCCGCCGGCCGACACACGTTTGAACTTAGAATAAAAGGAAGAAAAAATTGTGATGCAAAAAAAGAATTATCGTAAAGGAAAGAGTTTAGAGAAAGAGGTGAAAAGGGGGTGTCGGGTCACAAGGTGCTTCCTCGGAAGTACTTTGAGTCCGGAAACGACGGGGTTCCTACGCCAGGTGGGACCTGCTCCCAATCGTGTTATTTTTTTTTTTTCGCCGCTTCTCGACTCGTACAGGTAAGGGAGAGAGAGAGAGAGAGATAAAAAACTAAAGAGAAGGAATCGAAGAAGGTACGGCGGAAAAAAGGTGCACTGCGCTTCTTTCTATTCGTGCAAGGACTGCATGCAGTGTAGACCACCAAGCAGGGCCTCAGAGAGGTGGGGTAAGGAGTGGGGGGGGGGAGGGGAGGGGGGTGTGATTGCTGTGCGTCAGAAGCGTGGTGGGAAGGAGAGCGCTATAGAAGGGGGGGGGGGGGGCATGGCACGCTGTGGAGTCATTACCGACCTCCCACGCCGCGTTGCGCCGTGTCAAAGAACGACACCGCGGGTGACGGCGTTGCGATAAGCGAGCTCGTTTGCAAGCCGACTGCGGTGCATGCACCGACTGCTGGCCTCCTCCTTCTCCCCAACCACCGACAGCACCGCGCGGCAGGTTTCCTTTTCCCTTAACCTCGACATTGGCCGCCCCCACCTGTCCCATATTCAGTTTCCGTTTCCTCGCATGCATGCGATGCACAAAAGATTAAAGACGACGCGCAACCGCGAGAAATTGTGCTGGAAGGAACGGCGACTGCGTCGTCGTACACTGCTGACTATGCGGTACGTGTAGGCGCCGGGTTTCGTTTCCGAAGTATGGACAGCTGGGCTGGTTGGTTATGATTAGCATTGTGAAACATACCGGCGTTCGTGTTGTCTTTCTCTCCTCGTCCTTGTTCAATTGTGCGCTGGAACTATGTTTCCCAATTCGTTTCCGAATTCCAGGAATAAGGGGAAAAATATATAATGAACGAAAGACAAAGGCAACACACGTAAAGGGAAGAGAAGCTCGCGAAACTGAGGGATCGACGTCGCGGAGATGCGGCGTCCTGCTCTGTGACGTCGACGGAACGCGCGATGACGTCAAGGCGAATGCGCGAAAGTGTCGCTTCGCGCGTTGCGCGCGTCTCAGCAGATTCGGGCGAGCTTGCATGGTAACCCGAATTTTGCCACGTTGGCGCTTCGAGCCAATCACCGAGGGCCCGGCAGCCCTGTTAGCCAATCAGATGACGGTTCCGACGGTGTGGCGAAATTCGACAGTGCCCGGAATGCCCGCGATGTCCCGGGAGTGATCGAGGAGGCGGCCGTGTTGTTGCCCGGCCAATAGGACGAAAACACCGCATTCACTAGAGACGCTTTTGCACCGCTTTGAAGCATCGAACTCGTGGCTGAGTGGTAGCGCCTCGGTCTCACACTCCGGAGACCCTGGTTCGATTCCCACCCAGCCCATCTTGCAAGTTGTTTTTTATTCATGAAGTGCCTGCTGGGATTTATCGCTCACGGCCAACGCCGACGACGCCGACACCGACGCCGACAACACCGGCTTTTCTTCGACACGAGCTCCTTAACGCTCTCGCGTTAAAAGCTACGCGTCACCTCGATTCGCTTATATGCGGCAGCGCAGTGGAAGCTGTGATTATGGGACGGTGGTAACAACTTTATTGAGATTCTGCTCAGTTATGACCTGGCAGGCCCGAGTCCTAGGATGGCCCCTCACGAGGAGCGACCCCCTCGGCCCAGGCAACGAGGGCTTTTTGTAGTTTTTCATCCGGCGTTCTGAGCAGCTCCTCCCACGTCTGTTTTGAGAGAGCTGGCAGGAGCGACCTGGGAGGGCTGGGCTGGCCATAATTACCAACGGGCAATGGAACCCAATATGTCAAAACTGCACAAATCAAACATTGGCTACCCAAAATCACATTCTTTGTTGATTATGGGGTAATATGGTGTGTGTGACGTCACGTGAATACCCCGTATAGCGCACTGTTCCGTGAGCAGCTCTTCCCACGTCTGTTTTGAGAGAGCTGGCAGGAGCGACCTGGGAGGGCTGGGCTGGCCATAATTACCAACGGGCAATGGAACCCAATATGTCAAAACTGCACAAATCAAACATTGGCTACCCAAAATCACATTCTTTGTTGATTATGGGGTAATATGGTGTGTGTGACGTCACGTGAATACCCCGTATAGCGCACTGTTCCGTGAGCAGCTCTTCCCACGTCTGTTTTGAGAGAGCTGGCAGGAGCGACCTGGGAGGGCTGGGCTGGCCATAATTACCAACGGGCAATAGAACCCAATATGTAAAAACTGTACAAATCAAACATTGGCTACCCAAAATCACATTCTTTGGTGATTATGTGATAATATGGTGTGTGTGACGTCACGTGAATGCCCCGTATAGCGCTCCTGTTCCGTGCGGTGCGGGGAGATGGAAACGGCGGAAGGATACTGGAGAGGACCTGGGGATGCCTCGACGACAGAGAGACCAGGAAACATGAGGAGGAACAACGCGATAGTGCCGACTGGCTTATCGAAAGAATGTAGAATTAAATAGAGAGTTTTAGAAAAGGGGAATGCACGCGGCTTGTGCACGCAAGAAAGCTACTCGGGCTTTGCTGGGAGCCGAGTGGCTTGGAGGAAATGGCACAAGAAGGAAGGGAAACACATGGGATTGGAAGACCGGACAGGTTCAAGGGGAGTATGGTAGCGCGATTCAAAGACGGGACAAGAGAAGACACAAAGGGACACACACAGCGCTAACTTTCAACACTATTTATTGTCGAAAACCAGGTCGTACTTATACACTCAGACAACATGAGTCACAGCCACGTGAACAGATTAACAATCAGAGCTGATTGTTAATCTGTTCACTGGCTGTGACTCATGTTGTCTGAGTGTATAAGTACGACCTGGTTTTCGACAATAAATAGTGTTGAAAGTTAGCGCTGTGTGTGTCCCTTTGTGTCTTCTCTTGTCCCGTCTTTGAATCGCGCTACCATACTCACCTTGAAGATGCGTTACCAACAAGCCCACATTGCAACCACCGGACAGGTGCCAAGACAGACGACAGGAGGCACCCACCCTGTCTCGTGGTCTTGTGCGTTGTCTTCTGTTGTGCCATTTCCTTTAAGACGAACATGTGCCAACAAGGCCAAAAAGTCTTACTTAAGTGACTTGCCTGCGCAACCGTAAACCAAGCCGCTTGCGTTCCATAATCTAGAGCCTGCTGAAGGCACCGCTAACGCTCCTCCGTTGATGCAACCTAGTTGAACTACTGTGACACTGCCGCATTCTTTTTCATGTGTGTGCGTGTGCACACGTTCGTTTTCTATCTCTATTCTCTGTGATTTTCATTCTTTAACTTTCTTTCTCCCCTTACCATTTCTTCTGTGTAGGGTAGTAAACTGGATGTTTATCTTCCGGTTAACCTCCCAACCTTTCGCACCTCATGTCTCTCTCTCTCTTTCCTAAAGCTCTCTATTAACGCAGCAGCTTCAAGGAACCTCAGTTTGCTTTGGATGACAACCATATGCAGTAAAACCTCGTTATAACGAAGTTGAATGGAGAGCTAGAATTACTTCGTTATATACATTACTTCGTTACATCCACTACTTCGTTATATCCATTACAGCATATGGTGCACTATGAATATCTATTAGAATTTCAAGGAGAATTTCACTCACTTCGTTATATTAACTATTTCGCTACAACCCACTTCGTTATAACGAAGTTTCCATTAGAAGAAACCATGCTTGTACAGGAAGAGAGCTGTTGCATGGCTGGGTTAGTTAGTAATCTCTGGCGGATGCCTCCGTCCTACAATGGACATAAAATGAGCCGGTGACGACTATGACCGTGGGAAATGAATTCCGCGAATATATGCTAGGTGGATGAATCCGTACAAGACTGAAGTTGACAGGAAAATAGAGGTTCGAAGGGATAGACAGGGGTCGAGCGAGGAGTGTCGACGGAGCCAACGTTTGAAAACACAATAGAGGGACACATCTGTCGCGTTTCACGTACGTATCCTTTATTTGTCCTTTTTTTTTTTCGCGAGCCGCCCTGCATGTATTTACATAATGAACCAAATTGCTCGAACCAAAGTTTGATCGAGACAAGGGGGGTTGGCTTCGTCCTCTTAGACAAGACGGTTGTGAGCTTGTCGAAACGTTGGCTACATTCGACAATCCTTGTTCAAACCACTGTTAATAATGACATAAAGAACATTTCATGAAAGGTAAAAAAAAAAATCAACCATCCCCGAAGCTACAAAGGAAAGCCACACAAGTAATGCTTTTCCCTATTTTCCACACCTTTACTCCTTCTCTAGTACAAAGTAGCAAACTAAAACGTACTACTTATGGCCGACCTCCCTACCTTTAATTTCTCTCTACTATGCATACATTCTATTTATTGCTCTCTCTCCCTTTCTATCTACATATACTGTCATGAGTCAAAACAGGACACAATATACGATAGAGTGAAAGGTTCAAGACGAAGTGTTAATAAAAAAGCAATTTAAATGCAATCATCCTTTCATATGGTCTGACTTCTCAATTACGCACTGTTCTTTTCTTGTCAGCTTTACCTATCCTGTATCTTTGTATCATTATCATCATCACAACAACAACAACAACAACAATAATAATAATAATAATAATAATAATAATAATAATAATAATAATAATAATAATAATAATAATAATAATAATAATAATAATAATAATAATAATAATAATAAAATTAATAATAATAATCGTTTCTAATAGAGCAGTCTGTCGACCCTACGTCAGACGGGTCGAGACACTATACTATACATAACCCCCGCCCGCTACTATACATAACGCAACTGTGGCTGAACGGGAGAAACTGCTCGTCGATTTTCAAAAGCGCGAAACTTTTTCTTTCTCTTTCTGTGCTTACTGCTTCGGCTATCAGGCAGAATCAAACAGCCCCAATTTGGCTTCCGAAAGCCGTTCAAGACAAGAATAACGGGGCTCTATTTATACGCCTATATCGGTGCTCTCCGTGCAAACTCGGTTAATTCCTTGCTTTGTGCAAGGCAGCGCTTGAGAAAAAAAACAATCACGTAGCATGGCAAGCTATATATACACATAAAAAAAGAAGAAAAAGGGCAAACTTTCTCAACAACTCGCGTTTACCCACCTGCTGAGCGAAACGGCGGTTTATTAGAAAAAAAGAAAGGCCGGGAGATCGACTCGAAGTAGTGAGCTGTAGCCAGCTACTTGGCAGTGGGGGAAGGAGACCAAAAAAGAGAGGGAGAAAGTGATGATGATGGTGATAAGGAGAGGGTAGTAGAAACGTCTAAGAACGAGGATTGAGAGAAGCAGGGGTGAAAGCTATATGGTGCAAAGATAACTGCCAAGATCGCCCCATGGTAAAAATAATTACCTTGTTATACTCCAGACGCTGCACTAGCTTTAACCGACTCAAAATAGAGGGAAAGAGAGAGCGCGAAAGAGGAAAGAAACAGCTAAACATCGCCACATACCTTCAAACGTATGCGAAAACAATTGGCCCAAAAGAAAGGGTTACAGTAACTGCCCACAAAAAGACAGAGCTCGTAGCGTAGGATCCCATAACCTGGACCACCTGGGGTTCTTTAACGTGCACCTAAATCTAAGCACACGGGTGTTTTCGCCCCCATCGAAATGCGGCCGCCGTGGCCGGGATTCGATCCCGCGACCTCGTGCTCAGCAGCCCAACACCATAGCCACTGAGCAACCACGGCGGCTATACGATCCCATAACAGATAACAATTGCCTGATGGACCGAAAAGAACAAAGAAAACGCACGTCCTTTTTGGCGCGGGATTCATTAGCCTTGAGCACAACCGAACCGTTAAAAAGCCATTACATCCAATCTTCACCTCTCCCACCCTTTATTTCTTCTTGCGTCTGAAGTGTTCAAGAGAACCTTCGGGTCGTAAATTTTTGATGCCTTTTCGGCGTATCGACTGTTTGGGAATTGCCGGCAATTGCGAAAGAAATCAAAGCCGCGGCACCACGCGCAGTTACACGCGACGAGCTGAAGATAATGCCAGAAGCCGCAGATGCGTATCCGCATGCACGTGAAGTTTTGTAGCGTTGCCTGTACATTTGAACGGTGTAATAATAATAATAATATTTGGGGTACAACTTTCTGATTATGAGGCACGCCGTAGTGGAGGACTCCGAAAATTTTGACCACCTGGGGTTCTTTAACGTGCACCTAAATCTAAGCACACGGGTGTTTTCGCCCCCATCGAAATGCGGCCGCCGTGGCCGGGATTCGATCCCGCGACCTCGTGCTCAGCAGCCCAACACCATAGCCACTGAGCAACCACGGCGGCTATACGAACGGTGTGATTACGCTGAAAACCGGAAGCGGAAATGCTGCTCGCAGCAGTGCCACCTACTCGTGGCGCTTTCTACGTTATTGCCTTTTGGTTGCACGCTATCGCAGGCATCGTGATTGCAGGTCCGTTCCATTCCACCCGCACTTCCTGCCGAGCCTGCCCAGCACCACCTAGATAGCACAAGTCCTGTTCACTGCGATCCATGACGTCACCATGCCTGGACCGAAATTTCCATTGCCAACGCTGGCGCGACGAAAGCGATGACGTCAAAATCACTCTTGCCTACTCGTGAGCATTCCCATTAGATTCTATGGCAGTCAGGCCAGGTAACACGGCGCCATGGATGGGAGTGAAACGGCCCTGTGCTATCTAGGTGGTATCGGCCTGGCCAGCGCCACCTAGATACCACAAGGCCTGTTCAATCCCATCCATGACGTCATGCTGCTGGCCCGACTGCCATATAATCTAATGGGTGTGCTCCCGAGTAAGCCGGGGTGATTTTGACGTCGCCGCTTTCGTCGCGCCAGCCTTGGCAATGTAAATTTCGGGCCAGGTATGGTGACGTCATGGATCAGAGTAAACAGGCCTTGTGCTATATATAGGCGGTGTTGGCATGGCTCGGAGCAATTCAACCGTGCCATGGTGCTTTGAGGCACACGTCAAGACATGTGTGCGCTATGCTGTTGGGGTTGTAAGTGCGAGATACATCTCGGGCTGTCGTAAAGCATGTCGGCCAAGCGGGTCGGCGGTTAAATGACCGTCTGACGGATCTTTGTAACAACCCTAAATAAGTTGCATGGTGCTCGTCCTTGCGCGAATTTCGCAACAATGCCTGTGCGTACGACCCGTACACCTTTCGCGAGTGATCCGAACTTTCCCCGTGTTGATATTCCCGGACTAGGAGTGGCAATAAAGCAAGCACCTGAACTCGTGGAGGAATACTTTATCGTCAAGAAAGGTCCCGCGTGTGTGTCGGTGCCACTTTAATTACCCTATATTTTACAGAGATCCACCTGTTAGAGCCAGATTTGAAGTATTAAGAGATAGACTATCGCTGTCTCGCCATCTGTGTCTCGTGTTGCGGGTGCGCCAGAATTGCGCTGTGTTCTGCATTTTTCATCGTTAAATCAGTTGGCGCTTTGAGTGTTTCCTTCCCTATGTATAGGTTTTGTCGCGCTACAATATGAAGACCTGTTCGCGAGTACACGTTATAATGTACCGATCGGCACTGCAGGGTGTTTCACGTAACTTGAGCCAAACTTTAAAAAAATATGCAAACGCCACGTAGCTGGACCGAACCAAGGTAATGTTCTTTGCCGTCGCTTGGAGATACTAAGCTTATATTTTGCATTCCGCCTGAGAACATAATTAGCCTACATTAATCGACTTCTCAAGCATATTGATTAGATGAAAAGTGAAAAACGAGAAAATTCCAGAGTAACGTGAAAAACTACCGCTGCAGCTTTCCGCTGCTCTATACGGGCTACATACAAGTGTTTTTATGCGAAGCATATTACTACAGCTCAACCCAGCTCCTCAGGCGCGGTGGTGTCGCCTTCAATACCACGTGACACCATGACGTCACGACAGAGGAGAAAGGGGGCTCCAACTCGCGCCGTCGCTCGCGGCGTCGCGGCGGTATATAAGCAGCTGCGCTTGCCTCTGCTAGACACTCACGAGGTGAGATGCCTCCTGGATACAGAGCTGCTCGTTGGAATGAGAAGCGAAGGTTTCGGCGTGCTACAGAGACTGTTTCTAGGTGGCTTTGCTACGGCGCAGCGACTACGCGCCCCGCATCGGACGCGGTGAGCGTCGAGCAACGCAGCGTTCGGCGCGACAACGAAATGTGCGCCTGAGCAAGCGCCGCACGCCTGAGCCGACGCCGACGACACCGGCTTTTCTGCGACACGAGCTCCTTAACGCTGTCGCGTTAAAATAAAGGCTAGTATGCTTCGCATCCTGGGCTTAACCTTAGCTAAGCCACAGCCAGTTTTTTGGGAGCATGAGAGAAGCCCGCGAATATATACAAAAGTGCCTCGAGCGGCCAGTCGCGCGGAAACTGGCATGCATTCACACTAATACCATTGGTTTCGCTCTAAATAAATCGTCGCTAAATTTCGGAAACCTTTTGGCAAAAACGCAATTCCGTCCTCACGTTTCACGGGGATTTCATACCCTCTACAGGGGCGGTGGGCGTCTGCTGTATTCCCAAGCACGGACCCTAGTCGAACAGTGAGTACTGCAGTGAGTACTGCAGTGAGTACTGCAGTGAGTACGCCAGTGATCGGACACAGACGGCCTTATCACGGGTGTCAGCTATAACTGCAGAGAGGAGGTGCACCCCGATTCACAAACGGAACTCTCATTGGCTTCAATCCTAAGAGACATTTACCAGACAGTTTGAGAATTTTTAGCCTCATTCTATCATTGCGCAATATTCGCATTTAGCTTCTGAAAAGAATGCAGATGTCATTGCTATATATTGCTCGATGCTATGTGGTGTACTGAAACACGAGTTGCCTATGTAGGTCGAAAATCGTCAAGTATCTTAGCTGTATCAGTGGACCAACGCCGCGAATAAGTGGACAGGCCAGCTACACGAACCTTCTTCAGCCTGCAACTCGCTTGAAATGTTTCTAATTTAAAAAAAAAAGAACCCTCTAATCCACGCTGTGAAGTGTGTGGTTGGACAGGAAAGGTGTTAGAACGATTACCCACTCCGACGAAGCTTGAAATTATTCACGTGGCGACAATCACTCGCACTTTACCTAATTACGAGCAAAAGACGTTTCGACGCCTTGCGACTGGACTTGCTCCGCTACTTCGTGCACCTAACAAAGAGTGTGGGCCACACTTTTGCCGCGCCTTGTATGCACGCTGCTCTTCAGGAGTCCTCCCTGTCCTTGCCCTTACCACAGCACCTTCACGACACAAATGAGTCGCTAGCCGGGTTCTTCGTTTGCATACGAAATTGCAGTTACGTCACTCCCTGCTTCGTACGCTACGGTCGCCGCTTCCCAGCTTACGCAACCGTAACCTTTACCGGGAAGCAGTTGCGGCGAACGCATTGCGTGACGGCGAGCTGTCTGGTTCTTTTGTTTGCCTTTCCCCCGCACGGACGGCGCCGCCTCTGCCGCGGATGTGAGCGCCATCTGCCGGTGCTGCAAGGAACCCAGCGGCGCAGACGGCGTGCGCCTCTCATGCCGTTAAGCTGTTTTATGTGTGTGACTAAGTCTGCGTCATTCATTACACTACATTTGCCAATTGTGTGTATTGACAGTTTTTTTGTTTTGCACTATAGGCTTGTATACATTCAATTTGTTTTCATCGATCTTATTTTCCTATGCTGTATTTTTGCGATTGTGTGTGTTTCTTTTAGTTAGCTTGCTCTTGTTTAATACAACTCTACACTGTTATTATTAACCGAGGGCCCCGTTGCAGTCTTTGACTTCCTCGTCTGTATACTGTCTCTTACCAATTCATTGTACTTAAAGAATAATAATAAACTGAACTGCCTCCCAAGCGTTTGCCCTACGGAGACGACATTAGGTAGAGCTGTGCAGCTTCGCTGTTAATAATAATTAAAAAAAGCGAACAGCAGAGAGAATTCAGTTTCGCGATATATGGGGGCAGAATTTAGACAAAAAAGAACGCTTGGTGCGGAACCGAATATGCCCAACATTGTTTCGAAGGTCGACCCGGGACGAACGGTAAGTAGCCATTACGATAATGTCATTACGGAAACAATGATGGTAATCATAGGCAGTTTTTGGTAATCATAGACACGCACTTTAAACGCAAGCATTTTAGGGGACTCTATAAGTCCCTAGAGGTTTCAACGTTTCAACGGGAACGCAAATGAGAAGAGCTGGAAGGATAGATGGATGGATGCTACGAGAGTCGCTTTTGGAAAGGGGCGGTGAGTTGCGCCACCAAGCTCTTGTTATTATATTGCCTAATGTCCTACCGATCTTAAATTACGTTAGTGAATAGGACGCCGTCTAGTGTCTTGTGTATAACCTGTTCGTGCCAAGTCAATCCATTAGCACGTATCTTGCCGTCGCTACGTGCCCACGTGCATCATCAGGCCTACAGATACCAGATCGCCGAAATATATCACGACTTGTATGGGCATGGCACTCATAACTATCGAGGAGTTTAGAAGACACTAAAAAACTTATATTAACCTATAATTGGCAATCAACTATAATGACAGATTGGGCGAGTTGGTAGTTTTCCATAACGTTTAAAAACAGCGCTAAAAACGTACAACGGACAGCAGTTGCAGAGGTCAGCGCGGTGTGTGTCTCATCCTCTATTCTGTTGTCCGTCGTACGTTTTTAGCGCTATTTTTTAAACATGATAATAAGAGCGCGGCCACCGGCACAACTCGCACTCACGCGGGAGCTACCGGTGGCCACCATGCTTCACAGCACGCTATTTCTTAGCGTACTGTAAAGATCGCGTTCAACTCGCCATATATAACGTGCGTTAGCCTAACGGACGTAAGGCGCGGGAGCCGAACAGCGTATACTGCGCATGCGCAGTGAGGACAACGCTAAGCCTATTTCTTTACACTCATACGCAAGTTGTTTACGTTTGCACGCGAACACAATTATAAAGCTGTTCACAAGGTTCGAAAGATCCGTTGCAATGTTTCAATCGAAGCGTATAACCGGCGTTCCGCTCTAAACGATCAACCACGGATGTGGGATCAGTATACTTGTCGCGGGAAGAAGGTATAAATGTGTGCTGGTGCATGAAGTGGCTAGCATTTAAAATGTTTGTTCACTCGCGCTCGTCGAATTCAGCGGAGGAAGAACAATTGTGTTGTCCGGTAGAGGGAAAAACAACAACTCGGAGAAACGGATCAATACGCAGAGCGAAGGCAGCCAAACGCGAAGCACGCTTCGCTCTTCGAAATCGACTCTACGGTACCATCGAAAATGCCGCAGCCCCTGGAGGCGCGCTTCTGCGGGCGACAACCCTACCTCGGCCACTGCTTGCACAAACGAGCTCGGTAAACACGCGCGAGGTATTGCGGTACGCACGCAATTTCCTTAAAGGAGTACAAACATAAGATTTACAACTTTATGTTGTTGTTGCTTTAAATTTAAGTGCTTGACGTTGAAACCGCAGAAAGTATGCTGGGGCGCCTCAGAATTCCCTGAATGATTTGCCGTTAACGATTTGCCGAAGATCTGTTTAAAACTGCTTTAGCGTTAATGCTAAAAATGACACCGACATCATTGGCAAGCGCCCTTGGGAAACTGTCTGCTGGAGCGGCCATGCATTTTGTAGCATATTCCAAAGCGGGATATTTCAAAAGTGGTGATAGTTTAACCCTTTCAGACGGCACTTTATCCCGTTGATTGAAAAGTTGCTTTCACCACATCTCTTGCATCTTCAGAATCTTAGAAAGTGTACAGCTGCAGAAACAAGTAAGAATTTTCAATTGTTTAGCGAATTTTGTCAAGTTTACAAAATTTCGACTCCATGCGAAAACTCACTGCAGGAACACAAAATATGAGAACATGTACTATTTCGTGTTTTGGAAAGGTTGAAAAGCACTTATCCAGCCACTTGAAAATTATGCCTGGTGCACGACATTGTAAAAAAAAAACAATGAAAGAAGTGAACCCGCTACGTACAACGCACTGACACAGAGTAAAAACACCCAGCCGTCTACCTTCCCACTTATTTTGCTAAAACATTCTGCACGTTATTTAAGATTGCGGCACAGTTCCAATAATAAGTGTTTCAAGATGTATTAAACACATTTTAAATACCATTGCTTTCTTCAGTGCTTTTGAAATTGATGCACTCTCCTGCTGTGCATTGCGTAGACAGCGTCTCAAAGGGTTAAAGGGCCCCTCACCAGGTCTGGCCATTTTGAGCTGAAAAGCGCAGAGCATACAATGCGTGATAACGATCGCGTCTGCAAAGCATCACATCGCTACGCGCCGCGGAAAGATCTGAAATTTCAAACCGAACGCCGTTTTTCCTTCTCCCTCGAGGCCGCCGCGCCCCAAGCCGGAGGATGACGTACTCGCGTCCCCGCGCCTACGTACTCGAGTCCGCAGTGTGACGTCACTCGTGGTGACACGTGACTTCGAGAATTATTCAACGCACCATCTGTTATTTGTGTGATCTGTTGCTTGAATTGACGAATTGAAGTTTAAAGAAATAATGAAACACACAAACGGAATGTCTGCGTGTTTTTTTTTTGTGCTTTACTTCGCGCCGAAGCAAGAGAGGTGTACTTCCGCTTCGTCTGCTTGTTCCCACGGTCGTGCGGTCACGTGCGCAGGTACCGAAACTATGCGATTTTCGATCGTGTTCCAGCGCGTGATCGTGCTCTGCGATCCGCTTGTTCCGCCTCGGTATTCGTGTGGAACTGAATTATACCGCTAGTCATGTGTGCTTGTGTACAGCAGGCAAAATCGTGCGCTGCGAGAAACGATAACAGCTCTAGTAAGATCTTGATGAGGGCTAGTTGGTTCGTACTTAGAACTGAAGTGAAACAGCGCGAAAAAGACGAGGACACAAGGGAACAAATACCACAAATAAGCGCTGTGTGTGTTCACACAGCGCTTGTATCACACAGCGATAACAGCTCGCGCGCAACGCCACCAGCGGAAATGCGCATCGTCGAAAAAAAAAGCGAGGAGAAAAAAAAAAGTGAAGATGGGGCCCGTGACGTACAGTCGCGGACAGAATATTACGGGCCATGAACTCTAAGAAAAAGCTGAATATCTCCGCAACCTCACAACGCAATCTGGTATTTGCATTTTGGACCTCGACTAGAATATGCTAACAACGTTGTCGTGGGCAGTTTTACTGGTTACTGCTACAGGCTGCTCGGGAATTGAACGTTTTCGGAGATCCAGTGGTCCATTTTACTCTGTCCGCGACTGTACGTATTACGCGGTCCTCGAGGTCCGGCAGGGGAGAACGCAGGGAAGGAATTTCGCTTGCGAAGGCTAGTCGGGGCGAGTGGAGAGGGAGTCTCGCTATGCAGCGGAGCCCGCCTGCTGAAATCGTGGGTTCGCGGCACTGAGATATTTCTACCTCGGCTATTAATGAGCCGACTCGAAAATTTTTTGCGGCAGAACGGTGCCTAGGGGAGACGTAACAACTTCCAGCGTATAACCGAAATTTGCTATGGGACCTGGTGAGGGGCCCTTTAAGTACTTATGTTAAGTAGCCACGACTTAACCAACACTCTCGACTTCACTTTCCTCATTGGAACAAGTGCCATAAGGCCAACAATTGAAAAAAAGAGTTATCGGTGGATCGCTCTAATTAGCCTTTTGGACATTCCGGTTCGTCTTGCAAGCGGCGTCCGCCTCTTGGATAAGTACTCCCCAAGAGACGGAACAGCGTAGGCTTTTAGAGGGGCTTCTATTTTTCGTTTCTTAAATTGTTCGAACTGTGCAAAAGAAAGAAAGAAAAAAAGAAAGAAGAAGAACGAGAAGAAGAAGAAGAAGAAGAAGAAGAGGAAGAAGAAGAAGAAGAAGAAGAAGAAGAAGAAGAAGAAGAAGAAGAAGAAGAAGCGATACAGGTCGTACAACACGAACGGGGTTTGCTCCAACGAGCGCCTTCCACCGTGGTCGAGTGACCACGCCGTAAAACGCAGGCCGGTTTCTCCCATTCCAAAAGCGACCAGCACTGCGGTCGAATGTTAGGTGTACTCGGTGCCCATCGCATCGTGTGTTCCGGACCAGATCGGCGCGAGCGGTGACGACCACTCCACGAGTTTGAGCTTGATTAAGTGTGTGACGCGCCAACGTGTGACCATCGCGGTATAACCGAAGGTGCTATTGAACGCCCTCCGGTGTCCTTGCCTCTCTTTATACGACTTCCAGCCCCCCTCCCTCTCACGCAAACCGGCTGGACTGAAGATTGTTTTCAGAAGCGAAGATCCTTAGAACGACAGAAAGCTGAGCTAGTTGGTAAGGATACATAATGCAAAGAAGGGGGTAAGGCGTGCAGACGCGAACACAATAGAATCCCCCGCGTGCAGTGCAGCAACTGCGCCGATTTGGAGACGCTCGACCACTTGCTACTTCACTGCCCTGCCTTCGGTGTGGAGCGCACGGACTTGTGTACAGTCTATCCGCGACTGGGACTGACTTGCGATACGGCGACCGCGTTGCTATTCCCTGCAGCCCACTCGTCCATCGTGAAGCACGCTCTTTCGTGCGGATCTGAGTCCCGCACTCACATTTTTTTCCCCTTGCCACGTTCGTCCTGTCTTTCTCTCCTTCATCTTTTTCTTCCCATTCCCCCCTTACCCGTGCAGTCCTGTTTAGGTGTCCTCCTGTGAGAGATAGTTACGGCGCTGCACTCATCTCTTCCGTCTCCTTTTCTAAAATCACTTCACACACGCACAATAGAAGTGGACAACACGAACGCCGTGTTGTTCACTTCTCTCGTGTCCGTGTCTGCACGCCTTACCCCCTGCTTTGCATTACGGAGATCCTTGCATCGTTGACGTGGGCGTAGCTGGCGCAGGAAGCAACGCGGGCGTTACTGCAGCGATTCAAGTCGATAGGTCTCTGCCATCGCAAGTATACAAAGACTTGCTGCGCGTCTTCAAGCGTGCTCGCAACTGGTGCTCTCTTTCTCTCACTCTCTCATCCCTTCTCTCTTTTTTTCAGCCCTCTATCTCCTTCCCCCTGCGCTGGGTAGCAAAACATACGTGCGACTGTTAAGCATTGTTTGCTGTCGGTCTCTCTTGATCGTATACATATGTGTACTTAGTGTTTAATGGTTTCAGAATACTGGTAGGTCAGACTTGTTGGCGGCAGATGATGATGATTATGATTACAATAATAATATAGTCGATGCCATGACTAAGTTGGTGGAGCATCGCACGTCTTTAGTGCGGGGAGGAGAACACCGAGAAGCTTGTCTTTCCGTTCACTTTCATTTCCCTTAGTTAACTTCACATTTCCATTAAAAACACAATTCGTACCTTATACGATTTCTTTCTTTTGTTTCATTGTCATTTGGCTTCATGAGTTTGTTACTAATGTAGCGAAGAGTTTTTAGAAGAGACGCTAGTGGGTTCAGCGCTACTGGCTCTAAACGCTAGTGGGTCGAGCGCTCCTGCTCAGCAACGGCTCTCGTGCTTGGAAGCTCTGACTGCCCTGCCCGTCGACGTTGCGCTGCTCCCGAGCTCTGCCAAATAAACACCTTTAGAATTGGTGGAGTGTGCGGGGTGACCTCAGACGATCATCCTGGAACTCCGGTCCCGTACCATACCATCTACCATGCCCCAAGACGCCTCCCAGCAAACGCCTCCTCCTGCACCCACTGCGTGTCCCGGGGTGCCTCGTCATCGCGACCCTCCTATCTACACTGGAGCGGACGACACTGACGTGGACGAATGGCTCACGGCGTACGACAGAGTAGGCGACCATAACAAGTGGGATGAAGCAGCCAAATTGAGCCATGTTCTGTTCTACCTCGCTGGAGTGGCCAGCCTGTGGTATAACAACCACCAAGCAGAGTTCCAGACATGGTCGGAATTTAAGACTTCCCTCGCCGATGTGTTTGGGCGCCCTGCTGTTCGCAAGCTGCGTGCCGAGCAACGTTTGCGAGAACGAGCTCAACAGCCAGGCGAAACGTTCACCAGCTATATCGAAGATGTCCTGGATCTATGCAGGAAAGTCGATTCGACCATGGCGGAGTCTGATCGCATCCGAAACATACTCAAGGGCATAGAAGACGACGCCTTTAACATGCTGCTGGCCAAAAGTCCACGCTCTGTGGCTGAAATTGTCACACTGTGCCAGAGCTATGAAGAACTCCGCAGGCAGCGGTCACTGACCCGTCGATCTCTACCACGTGACGAACACCTCGCTGGTTTGTCTGCCATGTCCAACCAGGCAGCGTTGCTCGCAGAAATGAAGGCGTTCGTCCGCGAGGAAGTTGCCCGGCAACTGTCGTTGATGGATTTTGCACAGCCGCATTCGGTACACACGCCTACGCCAAGTTTTGCGCCTCCGCTTCGCCGCGTCATAGCGCAAGAACTGCACGAGGTTTTGCCTGAGCACCACCAGCGTGTTCCTGCGGCTGCGCCTCACAACTACGCCGAAGTCATGGCCAGGCCCCAACAGATGCCGACGGCTGTGCCACTCAGCTACGCGGAAGTCGTCACCCAGCCTCAACAACTCCATCAACGGGGACCTCTCACGTACGCCGAAGTCCTCGCTATGCCCCGACAACAGCCGGCTATGCAATCACTTCACCAGGCGCCACGTCCAACGCGTCCTTCCACATGGATGGGACCTCCCGCAACGACTCGGTGGCGTACAGCGGACAATCGACCAATATGTTTTGCGTGCGGCTATGCAGGCCACGTCGCACGCTACTGTAGTCGCGTGCAGTCGCCTAGCGCTACACCTTATGGGCCAAGTTCTATGGCGAGTTCTCCGCGCCCTTATTACGATGACGAACCTCGGGCTGCGTCACCACCATTCCGCCGGTCCGCTAACATCCGCCGCTCAACTTCTCCACGCCGACGCTCCCCATCACCGATGCGGCCTCGTCCCGAAGCTCGGGATGAGGAAAACTAATCGTCGCAGTCCATGAGGCAAGGGCTGCGACGCCGTCGAAACGCGGAAGTCCTCAACGTAGCCCGACCAATGTGATAGACGTGTTAGTTGACGGTGTGCGCACATCTGCCCTCGTGGATACCGGAGCCGCTGTATCAGTTATGGACGCAAAGCTTTGTCGCTTCCTTCGAAAGGTTACGACGCCCATTGGTGGATTCGCCCTCCGCACAGCAGGCGCACAGCGTATTCACCCGATTGCGGCGTGCACCGCTCGTGTTCTCATCGATGACGTTGTATACGCCGTCGAATTTATTGTGATTTCCTCGTGCTCCCACGAAGTTATCCTGGGGTGGGACTTTCTCGCCCGCCACGATGCCGTCATTCATTGCGCACGGGCCGAACTAGAACTGTCGCCGATAGCAGATATGACGCTTGCCGATAATGCTCCTTTTGCGAACAAACTACTCGTCAGGCACGACACAAACGTTCCTGCCAACTCGTCAGTGATTGTGTCAATGCAGTGCAACAGCCTCTCTGACGCCATCGCACTACTTTCTCCGTCGGGCCGCTTTTACACTCGAAAACGTCTGCTGCTGCCTTTTGCGACTGTGAACATCAAACAGGGCTCCACAGCTATTTTTGTATGTAACCCCTTCTCATACCCTGTGATGCTGCTTCAAGGCGAATGTCTTGGCCACGTAGAAGTGCTCGACGCCGTACAAATTACGGATGTTCCCGAAGACACGTCCTGCGCCAGTTACAACACGCTCGGTTCTCTGTCGACGTCCGACCCTTTGCCCACAGGTGTGTTCGATTCATCTATTGCCGATGGCCTCACCCCACCTCAGCGTTCGCAGCTTCTGCGCATCTTAGAAGAATTTCGTTCTTCTTTTGATGTCGAGCAACCTTCCTTGGGCCGGGCGTCTGCTGTCACGCACCATATTGACACTGGCTCCCAACCACCATTGCGGCAACGACCATATCGCGTCTCTGCGACGGAACGTCGTTTGATTAATGAGCAAGTGGACGATATGCTTCGCCGCGAAGTGATCCGACCCTCGAAAAGTCCATGGGCATCCCCTGTCGTCCTTGTTACGAAAAAAGACGGCTCGATACGGTTCTGTGTAGACTATCGCCGCCTCAACAAGATCACTCGCAAAGATGTATACCCGCTGCCGCGAATTGATGACGCCATCGATAGCCTACAAGGAGCAGAATTCTTTTCATCTCTAGATTTACGCTCCGGCTATTGGCAAGTACCCATGGCTGACGTCGATAGGCCGAAGACAGCCTTTGTCACACCCGACGGCCTATACGAATTTAACGTCATGCCGTTTGGACTTTGTAATGCGCCAGCAACTTTTGAACGCATGATGGACACAGTCCTCCGCGGTTTGAAGTGGCACACGTGCTTGTGTTATCTCGACGACGTTGTTGTTTTTGCCTCTGACTTCACCACGCACCTTCAACGTCTACGGCATGTTTTGACTTGCTTAGCGAACGCTGGCCTTCAACTGAACCTAAAGAAGTGCCGATTTGCAGCGCGGCAGCTTATGATACTAGGCTATGTCGTCTCGAAGGATGGAATCCTCCCCGATCCAGCCAAACTTCGTGCCGTAGCTGAATTTCCTAAACCGACGTCCGTCAAAGAATTGCGCAGTTTTGTAGGTTTGTGTTCCTACTTCCGGCGCTTCATTCGCAATTTCGCCGCCGTCATATCACCCCTGACGAAGCTCCTTGGCAGCAACGGACCTCTCCATTCGTGGTCGTCCGAGTGCGACGAGGCGTTCACTAAGCTCCGTCGTTTGCTGACGTCTCCTCCCATTTTGCGCCACTACGATCCAACGGCACCTATTGAGGTACACACAGATGCCAGCGGTGTTGGCCTCGGTGCTGTCTTAGCACAGCGCAAAGAAGGGTTTCCTGAATATGTTGTGGCATACGCAAGCCGTATGCTTACTAAAGCCGAGACCAATTACACCGTCACGGAAAAAGAATGCCTGGCGATCATCTGGGCGCTTACCAAGTTCCGGCCCTATTTGTATGGTCGCCAATTTGATGTCGTCACGGACCACCATGCACTATGCTGGCTGTCGTCATTGAAGGATCCCTCAGGCCGTCTCGCCCGCTGGGCGCTTCGCTTACAGGATTACGATATCCGCGTACTGTACCGCAACGGACGCCAGCATGCTGATGCTGACGCCCTCTCACGTTCTCCCTTGCCAGACGACAATGCCTGTTGCGCAATATCCCAGCTTGACGTTTCTTCCGTCGACATTGGGACCATCGCTTCTGAGCAGCGCAAGGACCCCTGGATTGCCTCCATCATAGACTGCCTTGCTAATCCGTCATCGCAGCCAACCACTCGTGCATTGCGCCGTCAAGCTCGCCATTTCGCCATTCGCGACGACCTGCTTCATCGACGCAATTACACCTCTGACGGCCGCCAGTGGTTATTAGTTGTACCTCGAAGCCTGCGTTCTGAAATCTGCGCATCGTTCCACTCTGATCCACAGTGTGCGCATTCGGGACTTTTCAAAACCTACCAGCGCCTCCGACGACGCTACTACTGGCGAGGAATATACAACTACATTCAAAAGTTTGTTCGTTCATGCCCCGACTGCCAGCGCCGAAAATCTTCACCACACCTCTCGCCAGCTGGCCTGCAGCCTCTACCCTGCCCTACCCAACCGTTCGGGCGCGTTGGCATCGATTTGTATGGACCACTTCCCCTGACGTCGGCTGGTAACCGCTGGGCCATTGTGGCAGTAGATCACCTGACACGATACGCCGAAACCGCCGCTCTCCCCGCAGCTACAGCGCGCGATGTTGCATCATTCCTGCTTCGCCGATTCATTCTGCGGCATGGTCCACCTCAAGAATTGCTCAGCGATCGCGGACGCGTCTTCCTGTCGGAAGTGGTTGAAGCGATTCTCAAAGAGTGCCACGTTGTTCATCGCACAACTACGGCGTACCACCCTCAAACGAATGGCCTCACAGAACGCTTCAACCGTACGCTCGGCGACATGCTTTCAATGTACGTTGCCTCCGACCACACGAACTGGGACGCCATTCTGCCATTCGTCACCTACGCGTATAATGCCGCTACGCAGAGCACCACTGGATTTTCACCCTATTTCTTGCTGTATGGTCGACACCCTTCGCACACCATCGACACCATTCTTCCGTACCGGCCGGATGCATCCGAGTACGTCCCTATTTCTGACACGGTCCGATATGCAGAAGACTGCCGTGACCTCGCACGGGCCTTTACTTCCGATGTTCAAGAGCGCCAGAGGAGCACTCGCGGTGACGCCACTGCCACGGTCACCTTCGATCCGGGAGCGCTCGTGTGGCTCTCAGTCCCTTTAACTGCCCCTGGCCTCTCATCAAAACTGGTCCCTAAGTATGAAGGCCCTTATCGTGTTCTCGAACGCGCATCTCCTGTAAACTATGTCATCGAACCAGTTGAGCCATCTGAAGACATGCGCCGCCGGGGACGCGACCTTGTCCATGTCGACCGTTTAAAGCCTTACTACGACCCGCTCATCGTGACGAACTGTTAGGTCGCCGGACGGCTCCCTTCTCGCTCCCGGGGGGTGGTTGTAGCGAAGAGTTTTTAGAAGAGACGCTAGTGGGTTCAGCGCTACTGGCTCTAAACGCTAGTGGGTCGAGTGCTCCTGCTCAGCAACGGCTCTCGTGCTTGGAAGCTCTGACTGCCCTGCCCGTCGACGTTGCGCTGCTCCCGAGCTCTGCCAAATAAACACCTTTAGACTAACAAAAAAAGTTCCCTTTGAAATGAACTGAATTTCATTTCCGGCAATGTTGAGGGAGATCGGGCAGAAAGCTAAATAAACGGCTTCACACGCCCTGGCAACAATACACACAGGTGGACACAACGACAGTTAACGGAAATAAAAAAGAATAATTAAGTGCACTGTTGTCATAAACTGTTGAGCACAAAGCATCACACATCGGCACGCATATCGATTTGCAAATTAACAAAGCCGTTCGAAGCTTAAAAAAGGACCAAGTTTAGGCAAGTTCCGCGTACTAACCGGCGCTTGCTATCATTCCCACGCATGACTGCACCGTCACGCCTGCAGCTCCCGTATAGGCACTGGAGCCACAGTTTCCCCTGGTAATTTTTTTTTTTTTGTAGGGAACCCTACGACTACGGCCATCTTTCGTAGCTGAAACCATGGCTCTGGGAAGCGAAAAAAGACAAAAAAATTACACGCTTTCAGAGTACCGGCTTTCATATTCTATCTCCTAAAAATACGTTCGGCGGTGGCGTAATATTCCGCGATGGCGATAGCGCGCAGAAACGCCGCACGAATTCTCCGGAAACTCTATACACGTCCCCGTTAAGTGTTCGAACACGAAGAGCGAAAGACGGGCTCTCAATACGCAAGAGGCAGAAGACGGGGAAAACCCGTCGTTAAGTTGAAAGGCCGGGGCTATATACTACACAGCGACGGGAAAGCGTGCCCGTGCCGGCGATCAGGTTGGAGCGAACCAATGGTTCTGTTCCCTAAACTCCCCTTTTCCACGTTCATCCCTCTTCCCTTTTTTATAGCCCTCCCGCACCATCGCTCGTCGTAATCTTTGCTTTTTAGCCCGTTCTTTTCCCGACTTCACCCCGACGTCCTTTTGTTCTTTCTAGTGAAGGAAAACCCGTGCCGGGAGCGCGGGGGAGGGCTAAATGCGGCGAGACGAAAGGAAAAAATAGGGAGAAGAGAAAGAGAGAGAGAGGGAAAGGTAACAGACGACGGTCAACGGCGAGCCACGCCCGACAATCGCGCCGTCGCGTCCTGAAATCACCGAGAAAGACCGGGTCAAGGCTCTGTCGTGGTCGCCCTGCTTCCCATATATCCTCCCTCGCCGTTCCCCTTTTCTCTCTCTCGACCCTACGTTCCCCACAGTCCCGCCTATTCCTTCTCTTTCTCTCCGCAACAAGGTTCTGTCGTAGTCGCCCTCCTTCCCATACTCCTTCCCTCGCGCTTCCCCCCTCTCTCTTCCCTACGTTCCCCACAGTCCCGCCTATCCTTTCTCTTTCCCTCCGCGTAGCAGACGATGACCGTGTGCCATTTTCTCGAGCGCCATGCCCTCCCCCCCCCCCCCCGCCGAACCATGCCGGGAAGTGTCCCGTAACCGCCCTGCAGCGTTTGTTCGCCACTGGTGGGCCATCTGGAGCACAGCTACTCTAGACTACTTGCAATAGATGCAAATTCTAGACCGGCAATTAGTGTAGTAAAGTCTGATTAGCTCGAGCAGGCTGGGTGGGTAATTTGTCGCTGTCCCGTTGCCGAGGGGGCGCCACTACAGAAACGTTCTTTGACCTTTACCGTTCGAAGCTACATGGGGGTGTCCGAGAACGCGTACTTATGGCAGAAACATTTTCTGAAGAAGTAGGCTCGTGCTCGGCGTGTGGAACTGGTGCAGAAAACCATTCAAATGGTCCGTTAGCATAGAATAGTATCCATCCAACATTAAAAGAGGGAGCAGTAAGCTTTCCCGAGGCGTTTGGTGCCATTCATACAGGGTGCTCATATATTGAAGGAATGAAGCGATCTTTATTTTGTGTGCCCAGGCAGAACTCGAGATCTGCTGCTGCTGCTACTACTACTACTACTACTACTACTACTACTACTACTACTACTACTACTAATAATAATAATAATGTTGCAGCCGGACAGGGACGCTTGCGGTGCAAAGGGATGCTCGTATCAAATATCATCATATTCGTAATCTTTTCGCCTAAGTCTATAACTTTACACATGGCCTTCGAGATTTCTAGCGCGATGCCGCGCGCATCATCCGATCTCGGATGTCATGATTTGTTCATAGCCTTTCTCGTAGTATTATCCAGTGGGAGACGCAACACCCACCTTTCAATGCGAGGTTCATATAAAGGGCGCAGCTATGCCGCCATGTGTATGTCGGGTTGTGGGGTGCTGGTCTTGTCTTAGACAGTGCCGTGGCTTAACTAAAGCGCTGTCGCCATTGTGCAAAGAAAGGGTTTCTTAAAATGAAATCTTCACAACGAGTCTTGATTCGTTCTCCAGCAATACAGCGTATAGAATTGTTTCGAAAGATAAAGTAAGACAAGCCTTCGTTGTTGTTCCTACTCTCGTTGTTATTGTTGTGGTTGTCCGCGCAAATTGTGGCACATTTCCGCAAAACAGATTGGTCACTCCTTTGAAAAAAAAAAAAACGCAAGCGAGCGCCGTTGAAAAACGTAGCTCTTAAATATATCCAGCAGAAAAAAGAAAGTGTGATAAAAAGAATCATGAGCGAAAAAAGAAGGTTGAATTTATTCGTTTGCATCATTATCAATTTCTGGCGGTTGTCCCCATTCGCGTATCAGAAATTCGGCTTTATTCTTCGTATAGTTCGAAATTGATGAAATTTTTCATTTTGTTACGTTTTGCGGTCTCTAGGCAGGCTACGCTCGCGACCACCTCATCTTGGCTGCGGATGTGGTCACTGCGGTCAGCGTCTTATAAACCAATAATAAACTAATAGAGCTGGATCGAAATAGTAATCGCCGCGTTATAAAGATCCCGAGGCACGGAGACAAACCACATATAGGGAGGGACTCCGGCCACAAGCACTACAAGCTCCTTCACATGGGGCGTATGCCCTTCCACAGCGTCAGTACCCACGATGCAGTTTAACAGATCCGACACGTCACCACTATCCCCCTAACCTAATTTTCACCCACACCCCTTTCCAAACCAATTCGCCACAGCTCTCCAGGGACAAACAAGAAAGAGAAAAGAAAAATGAAAAAAAGGAAGAACAAAGAAGTTTGAGCTACAAGACAAGGCGAACCGCTACTCATCATTCTGTCGTGTGCGGGTGGATAATAACGCAAGCAGAAGAAGCCCATGTCTCTCGGGTCAAAGACCTTTAGCTCGCAAGAGTTGGCGCGGTTGCGCAACGAGTACAGTAGATCTAGCACGCGACTCCCCCGCGAGATTGCTTCGCTATATAAAGTCACCAAACACGCGACGGGAATTGAGTGACAGTGTAAGTCTGTTTGGCCGCAGCCGTGCACCTCTGCTTCGCCAGAGAAGTTCGCTCTCCAGTTTCGAACTGGAATATCTCGCAGTTCGCCGTCTCGCGAAGCAGTCGTATACGCGTCCCATTGTATAAGTGGCTCGGGTTGAACTCAATTTATTTAACGTGGTAACGGAAATGCTGGCAAGAAATACGTCGACGGCCTCTCCCTAACGTTAAGGGCTGTAGTAGAGTACATAGGTCACGCTAAACCTCATCATCATTATCATAATGATGATAATGGTGATGATGATGATGAAGTTTAGCGACCCGGTTTAGCGAATTTTTTGTGGGAACGAAACAACACTCGTCAGGTGAAGACTTATCCTTAGTTTTGAAGTAGTTCGCTAACACACACGGACTCTCTCTCTTTGGTTTGTCGACTACCTACGACTGACCGACAACCACGCCGACTATAGCACACTTGCTACTACAGAACACACTACAGACTACCACACACTCACTGCTATACGGGACTAACAACTGTAGTACTACTGAATGTGACTACGATCGAACTGACCGTCGCACTTTACTCTGTCCGACAACCAACCACCACTGAACTAACGGTGAACCGGGACTACCACACTACTCACTACTGCTGAACTGACTGCCACGTCGAGTACTTATATATAGCCGCTGACTACGGACCAATACTGAAGTGACTTCCACACTGACTACAAATAATTCAGATTTTTTTTATAACCGATTTAAAGTGGCGCCTGAGCGACAGTCATTGCACCTTTTTTTTTTACTTTTTCGGCTGGGATCTGTGCCGGTTTACAGTAAGCGAACCCGGCATCGCAATACGCTACGCTGTCTCGGAAAACCGTAAAATATCGCGCGCGGAGTAACTTGTGCGTGCAGACGAGCGCAATACCAAAGACAGAGGCACTAGACTGTGAACCCTGTACTGTCGTGCACATCATGAGCCTGACACGGTGCCCTTCGTTGTCACACATTGCTATACACACCGCAACCTTAACAAAAGATGGCAATATTTCGACGTTCTTTTTTGTATAATAGGCCACCGGCATACCCGCTCGCGCAAAATAACGATAATAAAGAAGGAAATAGCGATGGTCTTGCCCCAAACGAGGCTAGTATACCTGCAACCCGAAACCTAAATGGCAGGCGCCAAGAGTCACTAACATGAGTTTACAGAGCTTGCGGAAATTCACGGCAGCCAAGCAACAAAGCTTAAAAATTATGGGGTTTTACGTGCCAAAACCCCTATCTGATTATGAGCCACGCCGTAGTGGAGGACTACGGAAATTTCGACCACCTGGGGTTCTGTAACGTGCACCTAAATCTAAGTACACGGGTGTTTTCGCATTTCGCCTCCATCGAAATGCGGCCGCCGTGGCCGGGATTCGATCACGCGACCTCGTGCTCAGCAGCCCAACACCAAGCAACGAAACTTAACTGCGTCGCTGCAGCTGTCGTATGACAGCGTGTATGACACGAAGCCTCCAGCTGAAATTAGGATTTAAAGTTGAAGAAGGAATTTAAGGGAAGTTAATAATAATAATAATAATTGGGGTTTTACGTGCCAAAACCACTTTCTGATTATGAGGCACGCCGTAGTGGAGGACTCCGGAAATTTTGACCACCTGGGGTTCTTAACGTGCACCTAAATCTAAGCACATGGGTGTTTTCGCATTTCGCCCCCATCGAAATGCGGCCGCCGTGGCCGGGATTCTTAAGGGAAGTTAGGACGCTAAAATTTGGCTCTGCAAACTTCGGCATCGTCGATCAGACACACTGAAGGAGGGAGATATATAGCTTTAACGGCGGAAAGGTGGGGAGGCCGGACTGGTTTAAGAACCTCTTGAAATGAGCGCGCGGCTATTGCCTTTATTTACTGGCACACAGAGGGCCTGCGGCATCGCAATTAACGCGCGAAAATGTCGACCTATAGGGAGCATACCATGTTTATAGTTTAGTAAAGCAATGAAGGGGGCTAGTTGGTGAACGTTCATGGTTATGTTGCGCTCAGTTTTACACAAACAATATTAAGTGAAGGACAGGACGTGGACGGACGTAGCGCAAACTACCAACTGTTTAATACTGTTAAAGAACGCGCTTATATACAAGAAGATATGGCGCGGGGGAGAGGGGTAGATATAGAAAGATATGACAAGGTGACGACATGTGATCATAGTTCGGGTCAGGCATACATCGTTCACTTGCCACTGTTGTTCAGTGCTAGGGCGAACGGGTGCAAGTGAACGATGTATGCCTGACCCGAACTATGATCACATGTCGTCACCTTGTCGCTTACAAGCGTGTCGACGGTTTTTTGTTTCAACGAACGTTCCCTTTTCGTCTGACTTTCCGGATAGACGTTTGATGTGTGCGACTGACTCTGGAGGCACTAAAACGTGCCCGCATGGATTTTTGTTGTTGTTGTGGGAAAGATGAGAGCATTATATAGATCTGAATCGGCCGTCAGTGTTGCCGCCGTGTTTGTAACAAAGCCGGAACTTGAAGGCAGTGTTTCGCACGGCGCGATACTCAAGCCACTTTAAAACACGGGCCGTTTTTTTTTTTTACACGGCCCGTGTGAAAGCATCCGTAGGCCGCATTTCATTCTGCACAGTAGTGCTTAAACCAAGCGCCAGGGCCTCAAGCCCGCCTCTGTCACACGCCTATCTCTTTCTCACTCTCTCTCTCTCGGTGTGTGCAACTCGCACGCACGCACGCACGCACGCACGCACGCACGCACGCACGCACGCACACGCACGCACACGCACGCACACGCACGCACACACACACACACACACACACAAACACACACACACACACACACACACACACACACACACACACACACACACACACACACACACACACACACACACACACACACACACACACACGGGATGTACTACGTGACATAGGCTGTGCCTTTTTACATTACTTATAATTTAGAGCGAAGCTTTTCTCGCCTCTTTCATTGACTACCCGCGCTGCTTCTGAGTACTGCCTGGCAGACAAAAAAAAAAAAAACACCCAACTAGGTTCCCTGGGTATGAATGCAACTGGGCATATGCCAGTGAATATGTGCCCGAACGGATAGCTTGCGCCACTTGATATATGTACAACTGGGCATACAAACGGTTCTGTCCAATGGCCCAGAAAGAAAACGTGCCGCTAGAGCTAGACGTGATGAAGTATACACAAGCACAACGAGAGACAAGAAGCGAAGAAATCGGTAACAGAATATCGAAGAAGTCGGCGCACGAATACGTGAAGATATCGGCAGCAGAAGCAGCCGAGTGTGGAGAAAGAAGTTGAGCAAACAAGATGGGACCCGAACATGCATTGAGCAGCAACTGATTCTCAAATGAGCATGCGATCCACCAATTTTTTTTCGTTATTCCTATATTTAAGAAACAAACAAACAAGCAAAGAAAGAAAGAAAGAAAGAAAGAAAGAAAGAAAGAAAGAAAGAAATAATCCTATGCAGTCGTACGTCGATCACGAGCATCTGACAAATGCAAATACAGTGACGCCGTATACATGTAAGTGAAACAATGAACGGGGCTAGTTGGTGGACGTTCATGTTTGGGTTGTGCTTACTGTTGCACGGCCACGCACGTCGGCGTTCTTGTTCTTTATGTTCGTCCATTAGTTCCGTCAGTGTAACACTAAGCGCAACACAATCATGAACGTGTAAGTGAGTCCTCCCATCCTTCTTTGCAAGAACTGCGGGTTTGTGTGATCGCTGTTCTAATTTGTGCAGACCGCGTGCTGGACAATTACATGCATGCTGCAATGCTGGACCAACGACGTCGCGTTTTACTGCCGTAGCCGTACAAGCCCCTAGTGAAGATTACGGATTACAGGTAAAAAAAAGAGAAGAAAAAAAGAAAGCACGTGAATAAATTGTCTATTCGAGTGAGGTATGTGCAAGGTAACGCCGATTTTGTAATGATTGATCTTTACGTTTAAAAGCAAAATAGAAAGAAATATGCAGATTCCATGCTCGCTCCAAATCCATGACATGCTAAGCATTTTTGATAGTGTACCTAGCCATCCAGCACCGTTTTGTGGTTCTGCAAAGCGTCACTAGGTGGACCAACGCGTTTCGTAAGGTGAGCAGTTGTGCGTGTGTGTGTGAGGACATCGGCACGATTACGACTGTCGTACGACGGTGACGGCGTCATTTCCACTACGGCCGTTCAAATCGCGTTCACGACACGTCGATTATTGAAGTTCTGCGCATAGCATCGGGACTCGCGTGAGCTATAGGGAAACGCGGATTGTGACGTCAGCCGAGACTCCAGTAGCACGCCATTGCATACGTACATATACGTCTATGTGTCACGTGGTCTGTTTAAAAAGAAACGGTATTTTTTGTACTCGGGCAACGACACGTTGAAACTAAAGGAACTGTTAGGACGTGGACAGATCGGGAAGGGGGGCAACAGCTTCGCGCAGCCTCTAGCAGGCGTTAGTTGCGGCGTGGAGAGAGAGGACTAGGGGAATGCAGGGCCGATCCCGAAGGCAATGCGTTCTAACACAGAGTGTCGAAGTGTGAAGCTGCCACGAGAGGAAAGAATGCGAGGAACTGTCACGTGACGCGCGTGTGTGCCATACGTCTGGAAGCGAGACAGTCGACCTTTGGCAACGAGGGAAGTTGGCGCGCGATCGTGCGCATGGCCGAATTGTTAGAACGTTGGGCTGTTAGAATGTTAGAATCTGTGCTGGAATGCAGAGCTTTGATCCCAGCCTCGGCGCGCGTTTATTTTTTCACCGAAGAAGGGCCGAAACGAGGCGAGAGAGGAACGTACACCTTACCTGTTTAGCACAAGATTGCTTGGAATGAAGCGAATAATGAAACATAACCGCTAAAAATTCGGGACTCAGACGTAAGTGGGTGTTCTTTGGTCGACATCTGATGCTGAGCGCGCTTCCGCATGCCGTCGTCAAAGGAAAAAGGGCTTGGGGAAGGCCCCTTTAACTGCCATCGCCGTAAAATCAGATGTCCCTATTCTTGCCTGCCTATAGTCATTGTCTGTCATTTCCATTTGGCTGCCATCAAACGTAAACCGAGCGCCACCTCGCTTCTCTTTATATATTCTACTGTCCCGGGATAGCGCGTACGTGGTTTATCAATTGTGGCATTCACACCGCTCGCGAGAGTCGATCCGGAATACTTGTCTTTCCCTTAACTCCTCGTTGGGCCCCTCAATAGACATTCAGTTGAGATGCAACAGAATATCGAGCGTAACTTCTGGCGGGGGATCAAAGTGGTTTCGCCACAGAGGCCGTAAATGGAGTTGTTGGCCTCTCTACGTTTTTATGCGAAGCATATTACGAGAGCTCAACCCAGCTCCTCAGGCGCGGCGGTGTCGCCTTGAAACCACGTGACACCGTGACGTCACGACAGAGGAGAAGTGGCTTTGGCTCAACTCTTGCAAGACGGGCTGGGTGGGAATCGAACCAGGGTCTCCGGAGTGTGGGACGGAGACGCCACCACTGAGCCACGAGTACGATGCTTCAAAGCGGTACAAAAGCGCGTCTAGTGAATGCGGTGTTGCCTTAGAAACGAGCTGTTTCTAAGGCGTGCGTCTCTTGCTCAGGCGCACATTTCGTTGCCGCGCCGAACGCTGCTTTGCTCGACGCTCACCGCGTCCAATGCGGGGCGCGTAGTCGCTGCCCTGTAGCCCATTGTCTTACACCCCTTGGCGGGTCGACGGGAACGCTGTCGCGTTCCACTCTTGAAGGCGTAGCAGTAATGCATGAGTTGTTTCTTCGTCTAGCCGAACCAAATATAGCCAAGCAACAGCAGTTCACCAGGCTAAACAGTGGTTCAACAACTAAAATAAAGGCTAGTAAGCTTCGCATCCTGGGCTTAACCTTACCTAAGCCACAGCCATTTTTTTTATCTCTTAACGAATTGACCGACCTGCACGCCGACTCCTGTGTCCTCCAAAGCGATGCACGCACTCGCGGCTTCGCGTATATATAAGTATGGAGATCGCGTGCTTTCGCTTACGAGCATCTCGGCCAGTGCCGTTCATACAACCTTTGTGACCAACAGAGGCATTCACTGAAGGAGGGGGAGAGAGAGAGAGAGAGAGAGAGAGAGAGAGAGAGAGAGAGAGAGAGATGAAAGAAGAAGACAACAGAGATAACACAACGACAACAGCTTGCTCTTTGGCTAACCGTTTGTCCTTCGTGACTGAGTGGAGGTTGCAAGACAGAGGCGGGGGGGGGGGAGGGAGGGAGCGAGGATGCAAGAGGAGGAGGCTAAGAGAAAGGGTAATAAAAAAGGTCATCGGTGAATGCGTGAGAACACATCGTTTGCAGGGGCGCGCTGGTGTGGCGAACGCAGGCAGGACCGGTAGAACAGACGAAGGGGGAGGGGGGCACGAGGTGGTAGAAAGAACGTACACGCACGATCGTTTTACTGTCTTTACTGCTCTATAGGTCTTTGCCGAATACCCGGCGCCGTCTGCCACGCCTGCGCTTTACGACGGCGAAAACGACGCCAGGCCCCGGAGCCGGCCGGCGCGAAAATCAGTGTGAGCGCCCAGATGCCCTGCGCTGTCTCTCGGACCAGTATGGCTCCGCTTTCCCACTTTCTTTCTTTCTTTCTTTCTTTCTTTCTTTCTTTCTTTCTTTCTTTCTTTCTTTCTTTCTTTCTTTCTTTCTTTCTTTCTTTCTGGAGGAGTTGTAGATGTGAAGAAGTAGCAGTGGAGAGATAGAGAGAGATGGAGAGAGAGAATGAGAGAGAAATAGAGAATGAGAGAGAGAATGAGATAGAAATAGAGAATGAGAGAGATAGAGAGAGATGAGAGGGAAATAGAGAATGAGAGAGATAGAGAGAGAATGAGAGAGAGATAGAGTATGAGAGAGATGAGAGAGAAATAGAGAATGAGAGAGAGAGAGATGAGAGAGAGAATGAAAGAGAAAAATAGAATGAGAGAAAGGGTGAGGGAGGGAGAGGGATAAAAAAACGAAGTTCACACGTGAGCTACAAAGCGCGGGTAGTCGAGGCAAGCACGGACTCAGTCGCCGGTTTTCTTTCGAACGAACGGTCTGACGAAGTGATCTCTGAAGGCTCCGTCGGCCATCCTGGTGGAATAGCGCATCGAGTGAAACGACGCGTGGCTTCTCGCACCCGAAGACGGCTGAGCGCTATCAACGCCTTTTCGAGTGATAATATCGCTTACAGTGCCCTCTAAAGGAACCGAAAGATCAAGCTAACAAGTTTTGGTAACCTTTCCTGCTCGAGGAACGGCCCAGACAGGTGGAAGCAGAAATAAAATCTGCGACGTACGTCACGCATCATCGCGATGTCATCGCGTGCTGCCACTGCAATTCTAGAGTGCAAAGTTTAGCCGTCATTCGCTTAGATAGTGATGAACTGCTTTTCCGCGGAATAAGCGCGAATATAGCCTGAAAAGAATATCTTGGCAGTCTAAACGCGTTTAGCTTCGCGCGTTACTGTCCCTTTACGTGACATTAAAGAGATCGCTAGTTACCATGACAACGCCGATGCGACAACGAACCCGCCATTAACACTCACAATAACTAGTTCTTTTTTTCGTCGGCCATCTTTTCCTGGTATAACTTTTCAAATGGTGGTGTTTTGTGATACCATTTATCTTTTTGTTGACCACCCCGAGTTCATTCGGTTTTAATAATTACATTTATAATTTTGTCATTCTCTCTCTCTCTCTCACTTTCTGCGTTATCTTTGTAACATAAACTGTCTTCAGGCAACACCACCTAGACAGCACAAGGCCTGTTTACTCCGATCCATGACGTCACGCTACCTGGCCCAAGATTTCCATTGACAAGGCTGGCGTGATGAAAGCGGTGACATCAAAATCCCTGTTGCCTACTCGGGAGCATCCCCGTGGGATTCTATGGCGGTCGGGGCAGACAACATGACGTCATGGATCGGAGTGAAAAGGCCTTGTGCTACCTAGGAGGTGTTGGTTCACGTACCCACTTATACAAGGGCCTTGATGGCCCTAAAGAAAAATGAAAACGACAGCGAAGGTCACGATGCCGAAAATAACGATTCCGACGGATGCGTCAAGGATGACTACAATGACATCCAATCACAGCAAAATGGCACGAGGGTGACAAAGACACCGGCGCGATGACGACACGATGTCAATAACATCGATGACGGCGGTGACACGATTTCACGAGGATGGCGGCTGACGAAGGCACAACATATCGACGTCAGGACAGCGACGACGGCCGCAGGAAGACGAAGGCAATGGCTCGACGACAACAATAGTGTAAAAAAAGAACTGGCATGATGACGGCACGATGACAGTACCGGCGAGACGATTGCACGACGACGAGTGCCGAATACGTCACAACAATGACGTCACGACAGTGACGATGACAGCGAGGCGACGAAGATGACAGTGCGAAGAAGGCACGACCACGACACAAGGGCGACGAAGATTGGCGCAGCGACGGTACGGTGACGGCGCCAAAACAATGACGTCATCACAGCGACAACAGTGGCGCGACGACGGCACGACGTTGCGAGGGCGATAAAGAGTGGCACAATGGCGGCACAATGACAAACTCAATGACGTCACGACAGTGACGACGATGGCGAGACGACGACAGCGACATCCGGACGGCGCGCGGCGTTGTTGGCGCGGAGACGTCAGTTTCGAAGACGGCCCGACAACTACCGCAGCCTCGCGATCGAATCCCTTCATTGTTTTCTGGAAGGTTCTTGCGAAAGGGAAATGAAGATAATACCTACGGACAGACACCGCGAGGTCTTCGCATAAGTACCCGACAGCTGTCGCTGTGAAATTAAACGCGGACAAAGGAACGTTTCAAACGAGGCGCCCTCGCTCATCGACCGAGGCTGCCAGGGTCGGCGCAGCAGGCTAGTCGCCACTTTTTTACACGAAGAAAAAAAAACTTCTTTATAGAATTCGCCTTTCCCAGGAGCACTGTTGATTCGGCACTTTAGTCAAAACCAATATCGGACTGCCATCCCCCCCCCTTTCCTTCTACTCGCCGCGCATAACATCGATCTCAGAAGGTTTGGATCGCGCACGAGTCAAGTGTACTCAGGGGCTCCCATTTCCCCCTTATGGTTCCCATTTGAACGCATCACGGACAATCTCGAGCTATTACGAACGCCGCTGCTCAGGATTGGCGTGACTCTTCGCGAGCGCGGATCGATGCGCTTTCCTTTTGCCTTTTTTTTTTTTGCTGTTGGTGAAATGGCTTGCGGGCTGTCTAAAGGAACGTGCACTTTGCCACAGTAGACAGGAGCTTAAACGGAACTCGACGCGTAGGGCAGGAATGTTCCACATACCCGAAGTTTTTTTTAAAGGCATGCTATAGTATAGACGACGATTATTAGACTGAACTCTAGGGTTGAGGAAAAGTGTTCCGTATACCCGAAGATTCTTTTAAGAGGTAACTGTGCTGCAGCAAACACCGCCCAATAAGCGTAGGTCTAAAGGTTAAGAAAAGGTATTCCGCTTATTAGCAGTTTATTTTAAGAGATAACGTCACTGCAGTAGACTTCGCTCATTAAGCGGAACTTGTAAGAAAAAGGGAAAAATTTTCGGTTTATTCGAAGTTTCACTTGCGTGTTAGCTCTACTTTTTTTTAGACTCCCTATTGTCATACACCCGAGGCTTCCTTTCAAGCGAGGTTTCGTTTTAACCGGAGTTTACTGTACACGAATCTCGCTAATCCCAGACCTCGGGCAAGGGAGAAAAGACCGGTAAGAGTACCTGCTCCACAACAGTGGCGGCCGCTGCTGAATTAGAGTGCCGTCACTTAAGTCAGGACCAGAGCCCCATCTTGTTTATCGCGGGAGCATCATCGAAAAAAAAAGCAAGGAACGGCTTACCGCAGTGCTCGTGCTCTAATGCGTACCCGGATGCTTGATTCGAGGTCCGCTCGCTTCGTATGGCCCGTGCGAGTACTATGTATAAACTTCGCGTTCATCGTGTCGACCGACCTGTTTTGCTCTTCAGCGAATGTGACGTGTTTCCGGTGGCGCTTCCCAGAAGATGTATCCGTTGCTTCTGGTGCCTCTGTCGTTCTTTTTTTTTGTTGTTGCGTTCTTTGAATATGTGTTTCAATGTTTAGTTTTCTTGCAATTACACGCTTCATAGTTCAGTTCATATTGGTGAATCGCTGTGATTCCGGCCGTGCCACATTGGTGCCCGGAAGCTTGTCCGGGTGATAAAGCGAGGACAATGGCTAATGAAATAAAACATTCTTTCTGAAGGACAGGGAAAGTTGCCGCTTTAAGTGCAGTGAAGGAAGAGTGGAATGATAACGAGCGAACTGAGAAACGAACGAACGATGGAAAAAAAAGTGAACGAAGAAAGAAAACAATCGAGAAAGAAAGAACGGAGAGAACGAACGAATGGATACGTGCAGGAACGACCTTGAGGAATTTAACGTGAGGTTGACCTCTCTGCAGTTCCTTAAATAATTTTTCTATCTCGTTCTCTCGAGATAGAAAAATTATTTAAGGAACTGCAGAGAGGTCAACCTCACGTTAAATTCCTCAAGGAATTCCTCACTCGTTTCAGCAGTCTGGATGTATTGGCGGTCTGTCGAAGGATCTTTGAAATAGCCGTAGAGTTAGCTCCGTTGCCTTCTATGGTCATACCAAGAACGCGGATGCAAGGGCCAATATATGGCCCTTGCAAGGGCCAAGGGATATGGGCCAATCTCCGGCCCATATCACTAACTTCATGTGTAGGCAAGGTCATGGAGCACGCACTCCTAACCCGTGTAAACACTCACCTCGAAGACACATGTGCTTATCCCCACTCGATAATTGGCTTTAGACAGCATCTTTCCACCCAAGACGCTATGCTCCAACTTCAGCATCAAATCCTAGATGGCAAATCCCGTCACACGAAGGCGATCTTGGGCCTCGACCTCGAGCGCGCCTTCGATAATATAAGGCACTCCACCATCCTTCAGCGCATCTCCTTGCTCAACCTTGGAGAACGCACTTACAACTACGTAAGTGACTTTCTATCCAATCGGAAGGCCTTCCTGTCGGTCGGAGACATTCGATCGGAGGAACTCTCCCTCGGCAGCACGGGCACACCGCAAGGCTCTGTCATTTCCCCAATACTGTTTAATCTGGTTATGATTGGATTAGCCCAAGAACTACAAAAACTCGACGGCATTGAACACACCATATACGCCGATGACATTACAATCTGGGCTGCAAAGGGCAGTGACGGCCAAATCGAAACTGCCCTACAAGACGCCATTGACGTCGTAGAAAATTATCTTGACGGCACGGGACACCGCTGTTCCCCTGAAAAGTCGGAGCTTCTCCTATACCGCCTCACACTCCGTGGACGCCCCCCGCGGGGCTCCACAACTAAACGCCAATACGAGGAAATAGAGCTCAACCTGAGGGATGGCAGACCTATACCCGTGGTCCCTTGCATCCGCGTTCTTGGTATGACCATAGAAGCCAACGGAGCTAACTCTACGGCTATTTCAAAGATCCTTCGACAGACCGCCAATACATCCAGACTGCTGAAACGAGTGACCAACCGGCGAGGGGGTATGAAGGAAGACAGCCTCATCCGCCTTGTCCAGTCTTTTATCGTCTGTCAGATTACTTATGTTGCGCCCTTTCTCAACTGGTACAAAGCTGAGAAGTCTAAACTGGATATCATCATTAGAGGAGCCTATAAGAAGGCCTTAGGACTACCCAACCACACCAGCACGGAACTTCTACTACAATTAGGTATCCACAACACGCTAGACGAGTTAATCGAGGCCCAACGTCGATCTCAACTAGAGAGGCTTGCTCTCACGGAAACGGGCCGCAGCATTCTAAACAAGCTTAATATCACCTACCACCGTCAACATGGAGATAAACACCCAATACCACGCGACATTCAGCAATGGATACACGCCGACCCTATTCCGAGAAACATGCACCCAGACTACAACAAAGAACGCAGGAAGGCACGAGCTACTTCCCTCATCAAAGCTTACGCCAACACCGCGGGCGTCACCTTCGTCGACGCAGCTGAGTACCAAGATGGACGGCGCTTTGCGGCGGTTACCACAGCAGGCGGCTTGCTCCGACATGCTGCCAGCATCATTACCAAAAATGCCGAGACGGCCGAGGAAGTGGCCATCGCCCTGGCCACTCTTGACCCAGCCTGTCACACCATAGTGAGCGATTCTCGCGCAGCAGTCAACAACTACATCAAAGGTCGCATTTCTCATCAATCACTCCGCATCTTACGACAAGCCCCGCATTCGTCTGAAAATCAGATCACCCTCGTCTGGATCCCAGCACACGCCGGCGTTGTCCACCCGCACCTCACCAACCTCAACGAGGTTACACACTCCGTAGCACGAGGACTAGTCAACCGTGCCGGAGACGGTGCAGGTGCACCCGCAGGACGCGACCGCCTTACAAGATACAACGACCTTGTAAAGTCATTTTACCTCGCAAGAAGAACCTTCCCCACCCCTCACTGCAAGTTAAACAGGGCACAGGCAACCACCCTTCGCCTGTTACAGACGAATACATACCCCTCCCTCACCCGCTATCACACTATATACCCCGACATCTACCCGAGCTACACGTGCAAGGTCTGTAAAACTGAACCGGCAACACTCCCCCACATGCTATGGGAGTGCAAACACCAATACCAAGACCTTAATCCCGTGACCCTCTCGTCGAGATGGTACGCCGCCCTGCGCAGCTCCCACCTCGACGACCAACTCTGGGCGACCCAGCAGGCCTACGAAGCGGCGAAGAGGCAAGACCTCGACGTCCCATCGTGGGAGGCCTAGGCCCAGCCGATAAAACTGCTGGTGCTTATTAAAGTTCACTCTCTCTCTCTCGTTCTCTCGAATGAACAAAGAAGGAAATAAATAAATAAAAAGAAATGTACGAATAAGGGCGATTCAGCCGCAGACTTCAACAATAAACAGCCGCACTTAAGAAGAAGAAGAAGAAACGCTCACGTGGTGGTTGTTATGTTCTGCCTCCTTTATTACATCGCCACTGGAACTGTCAGAAAGTGGCAGTCCATGGCGGTCCACCGCTCTTCTTTCCAGTGCGCTCGGTCTTCATCAAACCGGAGAAGAACTTAGGCAAGACGTTAAACATAAATGGAGAGACACCCCTAATATCGCTAGACTCCATGCTCAAGCACCGAGAGGAATAAGAAGAAAAAAAAGAAAAAGGAAGAACAGAAAGGAAATAAACACAAAGAAGAGGAGAAAGAAGCAGTCGTAGCCTCCAGGCCGTTCTTATAGTGAGTTTTAATGGGCCGTCGCAGAGTCGAGAGACAGTGGTGGCCGAGTCCGGGGCCGTATATTAAACAGCCCGGGCGAAAACACACGGCGAGTCCCGGAGAGTCGCATAGCTGTGTACTCGGCTCATTAGGCGCGCAGGTTTTGGGGCCTCTGGCCCCCCTCGCAGAGGAAGGAACGGACCGCGACGGTGCCTGAATGGCGCTGATTAAACCGAGCAAAAGCGCGCTGCGCCGCATAATCCCCAGGCGCTCCGCGCGCTTTCCCACCAATCCGCCCACTAGTCTTGTGCGTGAGGCTTCCTTGCGAGCTTTGCATGCAGTGTGGTGAAAGATACTACTTGAACGTCAACCGATCAATTTCCAAAAAAAAAAAGAAAAGAGAGAGAGACTGAAGAGAAATGGTAAATCTGTTCTTAACACTGGTAAATAACTTTTACAGCCAAGCTGTAAATGGCTAGTTTCCAACCGATCGACGTCCGTAGACAAAAAACCGCGGGCCTATCCAGAAGATAGTGCAATACCGGGCCGACCAGCGGCGGAGGTGAAGCAGGCTTCAAGCACTTCGCCAACTTGCAAAAATAAGTTTAAGATCTTGAGACCAAATACAGCGCATATCAGATACTAAGCTGATAAGAACAGATACGACACTTCGACCCGCGTCGGCCGTGTCTATACGTTAGCACCGTCCTCTCTTTGTCGGCGTTCCAAGCGCTTGCGTATCTCCTTTCCTTTCCTTCCGTTCTTCCTTGGTGGCGCTCGCGCCGAAGCGTCACGCGTGTCTAGTTTCCTCCGGCTCCTCGAGTCGGCGCTCCCGTCCTCCACGCGAATGTGTATGCGTGTATATATATATATATATATATATATATATATATATATATATATATATATATATATATATATATATATATATATATATATATATATATATATATATATATATATATATAGACGCGGCAAATGAGTCCGTACCTGTGTTCAAAATTCTTGTGTCACCTCTACGTCGTATGCTAAACAGCTTCGCAGGGTCCTCCACCTTCACAAACTCGAATGACTAATCAATTTTTTTTGTTTGAGAAACTCCATTTATGATCACCCATTCGATCAAAATTACGGTATGCACCAGCGATGTAGTCACCACACCAAGCATACATGACTGACATTGTCAAGAGCTTGATACCCGCCCGCAGTGGCGTAGTGGACATGGCGCTGAGCGGCTAAGTTCGAGGGCGCGGGATCGAATCCCGATCGCGGCGGCCGCATTTCGTCGAGGTGCGAAATGCAAAAGCGCCCGCGTACCGTGCACAGAGTGTACGTTAAAGAACCCCGGATGGTAGAAATTATTCCGCCGTGCCTCATCATCATACCGAGGTTTTGACACGTAAAACACCAGAATTTTTTTTTCTTTTTTAAGGAGTTCAACGAAAACTTGTCCGGTCAGGTAGAACATTGGAAAAAACAGGAACGCTTCTGGTCACTGATCAAGTCAAAAGTTAACCGGCGCTTCGAAACCCACACGGGTTTCTTAATTACAACGCACCCCGCGGAAGTGTTCCGTGTAGCACTGCAATAACTTCGTATGCTTTACGTATAGTTCTTAAGGAATGCATGCGAATTCCATTCCCTTGTGTCTGTACCTTTATCGCGGACCGACGCAGCCCAACACCTAAGCAAGGTAGCACACCGTATGACATTAGAGAAGTGGCACACACCTGAATTCACCCAAGAACGATTGCATTCCCTCGACCCCTCTATGCAACTGCGGCTGTTACCAGGACTTCTGCGAAATGAGGAAACAATGCTGTGCCGCTTACGCTTGGGCGTCGCATTCACCAATGCATATACATTTTTGATTGGAATGACTGATAGCGCCGACTGTAATGCCTGTGGTGCAGAGGAAACTATTGAACATCTACTGTGCTACTGCCCATCTTTTCAAAACGAAAGACATGACCTCTGCACAGCTCTCAATCAGCTAGATAGAACACCGTTCACCTTGAAGAAGATCTTGGGACCATGGCCTCACATATCGCAGCTACAAAAGGCCACAAAAGCTCTGCTGTGATATTTGATATCTGAAGGCTACTGGACTGAGTCAGCGTCTGTGATCCGGACTGAGTGACCGAACGATATCCCCAGTGGACTTTCTCTTCTTCTTTTAATCTTTCCGTCCCCTTTCCCCTTTCCCCAGTGTAGGGTAGCCAACCGGGCTCAGTCCTGGTTAACCTCCCTACCTTTCCTTTCTCATTTGCTCTCTCTCTCTCTCTCATGCGGATTCCGCATAAATGACGTCTATTTTCCATAAGAACCGCACGGAAAACATGTAGAATTATTGAAGTGCATACGGAACGTTTCAGTAGGACAGAGCAGACAAAAGGACGGTCGTCAGTTTAAGTACGCAGCACGTGACGTAATGACCGACTACAAACTTGGGACAAGGTTTCATTCGTCCGCTTCATGGCATCGGGTGTCAGCTGCATCAGTAAAGGCATGAGTAGAAACCCCTCCGTCACATTTATTTCGTTGGCGACAACTGAAGCGCAGTCCCCGAGTCGATGACATGGGTACACTTGTGAGCGCGTTCCGCCCCAGTGCGTCGGACAGGTCATTCTTCTCATCCGTGCAACGTCGTGCACTTTCAGTTGTCTCGGAGTGTTTGCCAATTTCGTCGATGTAGGTATACAGTTGCAGATCGCGTAGGAAATTTTTGCAAGCAACCGCTGGGGAAACTTTGATCTTCTAAGTGGTCGTTGGCAAGCTCAGTGTCGCGGAGTATGTTTGCAGGCATGTGTGGAAAGGGGTCAGACAAGGAGACACAATCTCTCTAATGCTATTCACTGAGTGCTTGGAAGAAGTATTCAAGATATAAACTGGGAAGGCTTAGAAGTGAGGATCGACGGCGAATATCTCAACAACCTTCTGTTTGCAGATGACAATATCCTGTTCAGCAACACCGGGCACGAGTTACAACAAATGAATGAGGACCTTAACAGAGAGAGAGTAAGAGTAAGACTGAAGATTAATGCACAGAAGACCAAGACAATGATCAATACCCGGGCAGGGAACAAGAGTTCAGGATCGCCATTCAGCCTCTATAGAGCCTGTGAAGTTCGTTTACCTAGGTCAATTACTCGCAGGGAACCCTTGTCATGGGAAGCAAATTTAAAGAAGAATAAAAATGGGTTGGAGCACATACGGTCGACATTGTCAACTCTTGACTGGTAGCTTAGGATTATCATTGAAATGAAAGGTGTACAATCAGTGTATTTTACCGGTGCTAACAAAAGGGGCAGAAACTTGGAGACTGACAACGAAGCTTGAGAACAACTTGAGGACCGCGCAAAGAGCGATGGAACGAAAAATGTTAGACGTAACGTTAAGAGACAGAAAGAGAGAGGTGTGAATGAGAGAGCAAACGGGGATAGCCTACATTCTAATTGACATTAAGAGAAAAAAATGGAGCTGGGCAAGTCATGTAATGCGTAGGTTAGATAACCGGTGGACCATTACGGTTGCAGAATGGGTGCCAAGAGAGGGGAAGCGCAGTCGAGGACGGCAGAAGACTAGGTGGGGCGATGAAATTGGGAAATTCGCGGGCGCTAGTTGGAATTGGTTGGCGCAGGACAGGGGTAATTGGAGATCGCAGGGAGAGGCCTTCGTCCAGCAGTGGACATAAAAGATGATGATGATGATGATGATTATGGTGGTGGTGGTGGTGGTGGTGGTGGTGGTGGGCAAACAGCACGCATTACATGGCGAAGGCGAGCGACAATTTTCTGGAGTATCGTCCATAAGCTCTTTCTTTTCTTGAAGTTCACCTTGTTCAGAGCGTATATGCGCTTGCCTAACCTAACCTTATTGCCACGCGGCGTCAGCACATTCTAGCTCGGTGTCCCGACGTGGCGATAATGTCATCGATGCCAGGGCCGGCGTTTCAAGACCCCGCACTTAAACATCAAATTAACACATCTGATAGTTATTTCAAAACGTTCACACTTGCAAAGCGCAGTCCCTTTTGCGAGAAGCGTGTGGTAGATTCTAAGACTTCAAAAATGAGAAACAATAAATGTGGAATGAGCACGAACGAATACGGGGCACCGAGGGGCTCTATATTTTGTCTCAAGCATAGGTACCCAACAGACCATGGGGTCAGGTAAAGCATGGAATACATTGACTGTCATTGACTGATTGAATTATTAGTTAACATAAAGACGTAACCATTAATTGTGAAAGACTTTAATGAACCGTTGGAATTTACCCAGCGATAAACACCGGGGCCGCACGCTTCAGCTTCGCTGGTTAGCCATCCGTACGGAGTGCTTGGGCTGTTAATTTTTTGCTCTTATTTATGTCATCATCAGCATATCTTCATGTACACTGCAGGATGAAGGCCTCTTCCAGCGATCTCCACTTACCTCTGTCCTGCGCTAGCACATTATAACTTGCGCCTGCGAATTTCCCAATTTCATCGGCCCACCTAATCTTCGGCCGTCCTCGACTGGGCTCCCTTCCCATGACACACATTCGGTAACTCTAACACCCTAAGGTGTGAGACCGGGCTACTTGGTATTCCATGATGATATAACCATATACTGTAGAAGGATCGACATTTGGGCGAGTTGGTACTGGTTGAACATCTTGAAGGGGCAGCGCAAAAAGACGATGACAGAAGGCAGGAACAGAAGGCAGCGATGACAGAAGCCAGCGCTTTCCTGTGTGTTTCCTGCCTTCTGTTCAGCGCTGTCCTGTGTGTTTCCTGCCTTCTGTTCAGCGCTGTCCTGTGTGTTTCCTGCCTTCTGTTCAGCGCTGTCCTGTGTGTTTCCTGCCTTCTGTTCAGCGCTGTCCTGTGTGTTTCCTGCCTTCTGTTCAGCGCTGTCCTGTGTGTTTCCTGCCTTCTGTTCAGCGCTGTCCTGTGTGTTTCCTGCCTTCTGTCATCGTCTTTTTGCGCTGCCCCTTCAAGATGATATAACCAGCGTGAGGGTTGACATGGAACACAAGGAAGAAGCGACCCACGGTTGTTCGCGGTCCACCGGTTATCTAACCCTACACATTACATGGTTTGCCCAGCTCCATTTTTCTTGTTCTGTTAATGTCAACTAGAACATGGGCTCTCCGTGCTTGCTCGCTGATCCAAACCGCTCTCTTCCTGTCTCTTAGCGTTACGCCTAACGTATTTCGCTCTATTGCTCTTTTCGTGGTCCTTGTTCGCAAGCTTCGTTGTTAACCTCCAAGTTTCTTCCCCATATGTTAGCGTATGTTTATCTATTATAAACATCTAGAAAAACACTTCTGGACTACTTCAGCGGACGTCCGAATTACTTGGGTACAGATAGAATAAAATATATCGCTGTAAAGATATAACGCAGTGTGAATTTCCGCAAAACACTCATTCGGGAAAAGGTGCAGTTCCAGAAGATCACCGTTTCAAATGGGTGTATCAATTCGCCTACACACCCTTTTCCATGGCTGTGAAGGGGTGAGTTATAGACACTAGAAAACACCCTTAAAGGTGCAATTTTCTTTGGTGCGCGCTGTGTAGACATTCGTTATACCCTGACATCAAATTTACTGATTAAACTTGGCGGGGAGTGCACCACGACGGCACTCGCCGCAGAGTAATCGAACGGCCACAGCAGAACCTGCTTCGAGCTCTAGCTGCTGCTGCAGCAAAATCCAAATAACTGCGTAATCACATCGAGCCGTATCAATACAACTCATTTTTCATTTCCGCAGACTTGACTGGTCTCTGTGCCAGTACTTCCTAACCAACCAAAGGTTGCCTTCCCAGGTTAGGTTACGCTAGTTTCGATCATCGCAGAAAAAATTTTCTGTCCGGCGAGTTTTGCGGAAACGTAGCTTACAGAAGAAAGGCGCCAAGAGGCACACGTGCGAAGAGAGACAGCACGAGCGCCGTTACCAACTGCCAACCGATAGGTAAGGTTAGGTTGTCCACGCCTTCTTTGTCCGCGGCGAATGTGGCCTTCTTCGGCAGAGTGAGTTAGCTGAAACAGAGCCCCCGAGTTTCACGAAGCTAGCTATCCTACGCATTCTATTTTTATCTTGGCGTACAGGCGAGGGATTGGAAACGGAGGATGGTTTCTCGGAAGCTGCTGTACGTTTGCCCTGCAAGTACGGGCATTCCTTGCGCAAAGGGAAGCCGAAGAGGGCGAGGATATCGACGCCGGACGGAAGGAAATGTTCTGCAGCCCCGGCGCGCATCAAAATCTCATCTTGGCGCGACGCCGGGTCGCCGCAAACCTCGAAGTTAAAATGCCGACCGATGGGATGCGGCCTTAATTACGGCCCCCTAATCGCAGAACCCCAAAACGTTCCTACGAAAGAGCCAAATAACAGCAATGATAAAAAAAGAATCTTCCGAGTGGTGTTCATGTCTTAATGGTGACGTGGTCATTCGCTGAGAGTATAGCTGGCCGCGAAGCCATGCCAAAAACGTGAAAACTTTATTAAAGCAGCAAGTCCCATAGGCACACGACAACCGTCAAGCGACTGTGGGGTGACTAAAACACGGTGTCTGACGCGGACTGATAGTTTGGCCGAACGGGCCCCCCTGTCTTTATTTAGCGTTTTAGCAGTAATCATTCCCTTTTCCGTCAACTTAACCCACCCCTCCCCCTTCCCCCATATAGGGTAGAAAGCCGGACGCTCGTCTGTCTGAAAGCTACCTATCTTACCCTTGCTATACCCTTTTTAACTCTTGGGATTGACATGCACACGTCGTAAATAATGTGCACCGACTAAAGAATGAGGGACAGAGCGATAAATGATAGGCGTAACGTTGAGAGACAGGAAGAGAGTGGTGTGGATTAGGGAACGAACGGGGGTTGCAGATCGATATTCTAGTAGACATTAGCAGGAAGAAATGGAGATGGGCAGGCCATGTAATGCGAATAGGTTCAGATAACCGATGGTCTATTAGAGTTACCAAATGCGTGCCAATCGAAAGGAATCACAGTCGAGGACGCCAGTGTACTAGGTATCAAGGAATCACTAGGAATCATACTAGGAATCAAGAAGCTTGGGAGGCGTAGGAAGGAAGGAAGGAAAAAGTGGAGAAGGAAAGGCAGGGAGGTTTATCAGTTTAGCTTAATCGCTTTGCTACCCTACACATGGGAGCGGGATGGAGGGGGGGATGAAAGATGGGGAAGCAAGGGAGAGAGGGAGAGAGCACAAAGCACAGCACACACACATCGTCCGTTATAGTCCATCACTCTGGAGTGGTACGTGATATCACTGTCACAGACGCTTGTTTGGGAGGCGTAGTATGGAATCAGCCGACGCAAGGCCGGGGTAATTAGATATCGCCGGGACCCCTTGCAGTAGACACGGGAAAATATGATGATGATGATGATGATGATGATGACATCGATAATGACGATGAATAAGCACACGAGTAGTTGTTCGCAATTCTTAAGCATGCACTCAAGTGACTGTACGGCTGATCAATTTCCGTTTCTCTGTTGATTTCTGAGGAGGAAAGAGTACGTAAAAGTTCAGTGCCCACCAGCTGGGTTTGGTTTCAAAGTAGGCGAACTTAAATGTGTCGAACGCGTTGCGAAATGCACCCTATGACAAAGACAAATCCGGACAAGTCCAAGCAAGTCGAGAGCCGACGACATATAAGAGGCCCGTACGAATGCCTATCCGTTGTAAACGCAAAATAAAATTGATTACACTAGGACCTACTCCTAAAGGGAACACCGATATGGTAATAAAGCGAGCTGAAATAAAAGGCTTCTTCATCGGGAAAAATAAAAAGTCCCGTAGAGCGCATCGCGAAGACCTTTATGGATGCACAAAAGAGAGTTTGTAGGACTTCATGTCACATCTCAGCTGCAGTTGATGGTGCAGAGCTATCTCTGCGTTCCTTTAGGAGTGAACCACATTATCGCACGTATCCTTGTATCTGTTACTATATACGGCTGAAAGTTGTGCCAGTATGGTTACTGCCATTATGAAACATGGTGACAGCGCTGATGAAGACCAAGAAACAAACAAGAAATGCGCAGGACAGGAGTCGCACACCAACTTAGAAAGTCCGCCTTGGTGGGTTGGTCGGTTGGGTTGGCTTGGGTTGTCTTGGTTTGATTGATTAGTTGGTTGGCTGGCTTGCCTTTGTGAATGGCTCAAACCCGGCATGCGGGAACGGCCGGGAATCTTACAGTTTGCGAAGATAATCAGTCAACTCTAAGAACGACTGATAAGACTTGATTACGTTAAAAGAAAAGCAAAATAACGCAAAGATTCAGGAACTTAGCGAGGAAATCGTGCTGATTCAGTTACAAGTTTCTCAACAGCGGCGCAGAAGTCGATAGGGCAATGTCCCTAGAGAGGAGGCTCCCAAGGACAGGATATCCGTGTCGCACGCATATCTAGTTCGCACCTTGGTCTTCCTTAGCGCCGTAATCACGTTTAATAATTTCATGTTTCATAATTATCATTTGTTTTCTCATCGCGAAAGCCTCGCGCGAGGCGTAGGGAAATACTGCTAGCCTGAACACCTAGAGAAACACAAACGAGCGAGAAGAAAGAAAGAAGGAAAGAAAGACGGAAAGAAAGAAGGAAAGAAAGAAAGAAAGAAGGAAAGAAAGAAAGAAAGAAAGAAAGAAAGAAGGAAAGAAAGAAGGAAGGAAAGAAGGAAAGAAAGAAGGAAAGAAAGAAAGAAAGAAAGAAAGAAAGAAAGAAAGAAAGAAAGATAGAAAGAAAGAAAGAAAGACGAAATCTAATCCACCCACCGAATACGATACTGCCTGCATATATCAAACTGAGAGAAAGGAAAAGAAGGAAGAGGCCTGTGGTTGCGAAAGTGAACGCGAAAATACTGTCCCGAGAACAGGGAGATACTGTTATGAAAACTGACTCGAAGCAGGGGCCGCTGTTCGCCGTGTGTCACTTTTGCTTGGCGAGCACTTCTTCGTCGACGCGGCGGCAACCACGTTGTTTCTCCTTCGCGCGATTAGCCCCCCGTCGCGTTGGCTTCTCCGCCGCGCTCTTAAGTCGAGCGTAACGTCTTTCTTCCTCTCCTTCTCCCGCTTACTTCCCGACAGCCCGGCATACCGCGGCAGTTTCGAAATATTACAATGCAGCGTTCGCGAGGCTGGGGCCGACTTCGGGCAGCCGGAGACAGCGTTGTAGCAACGCTTTCGCCACACCCCGTGTAAAGGCGTCTAGTTCTACGTTTCCCTCGTAAGTGCATTTTGCCTGTACTTGTATGCTTGCACGAACGCGCTGGGTAAGGCTAACTTAATGAAAAAAAAGTACAGTCCGCGAGACTTCATAACCTGCACATGCAATTTAAGTAACTGTCATATGTTATCGTATGATATATTTTTTTTGTCATCGACAGCGTACTATTGAAGCCCTCTTACGAGAGACGGTGGGAATACACGGCATATAAGATGAAAGGATAGAATGTGCCTTTTGAATAGGGCTAATTATATAAAAGGCTTCTGTAGTCGGCTTATAGACTATAGGCTGTGACTGGCAGGATATGGTCTGTAATCTACGTAATGCCAGATTACACACAAACGCTCTCTCTCTCTGTCGGCGTCCTTACAGACTCTACCACTTTAAATACATTTGCTTATGTTTGCACGCAACCACCCAGCATACTGGCAACTTAAAGAGCAGCGTTGAATAAGAGCAGCACGCCGTGACATACAGACCGTCTATTTCTGAACAAGAAGGGGTGTTTCACTGGAAAGCCGAGGCTTGCAGGGGATCTCAGTGGTCGAACAAGGGATGTCCGGCTGGAGCGCGACATCTCAATGAGGGGACTTGTCGAAACGTCGGCTCCAGCCGGAGACATCTCTCACCCAATCAACGTGATAGCCATCGCAACAGGTCTACTGACAACACACACTTTCGGAGCCAACCTCTGACCAGTCAAGAATGGTTAACGACGTACGACTTCAAACGCTTCTGCCAAACCCCTAACGGCTCCCGCGCGGGGGACAACTTTGTATAGTCTATCGAATGGCCATAAGCAACATGCTGCACGCAGATCTCACAGTGAGACCGTGGGCTTCGACGTTCCGCAACTGCTCAGAGAGTCGTGATGGACGCAGTGGCAGGACGATTCGGATTGGCTTCGACTGCCAGCGGCTCTTTGACGCACTCCTAAGCCGAAGTAAACTTGCGTTTTATGCATTCCGCGAACAGGGAATCGCACCCACGTCCTCGTATACACTGTCGCGGAACGCTACAGTCACCGAGTCGCCCTCAGCAGGTCGTGTGCGTACCTCTTAAAACGCTGCACAGAATAAGACAGACGACGCGTAACGCGCCTCCTCGGGTCACCCAAGTTTGTTTTCCTTTCTTATTTATTTATTTTTCTCGCCCGAGAGCTTTTCCGAGTGTATCCTCATTTCCTCAAAGTCAACCCGCGCGATCTTCCCCCAGAAAACTAACTGACTATGCATACGGAGATGAAACAGTGTTCCTGCTTCCAGGCACTCTGTGTTTTTTCCCCCAGAATGTGCGGCAGCGGGAAAACGCTCATAGGAAAAACAGGAATATCAAACGAGGGGAAGACACACACGAAAGAGACAAAAAGAAAAAAAAAAGAAACATGCGTACGCTTCGTTCTTTTTGACTGCGGCTATTCTTGGATCGTCTTCGTCTCCGGACTCCCTCTCGCGGTGGTTCTCTGCAGTCATTTTCTCCGGCCTCGCGAGCTTATTTCCCTCGGCTCCCTATCTGGCTTTCCGGTCTTCGCTCGAGCCGAACCATATTCTTCCCGCTTTTCGGTGCCCGAGTGGCCTGCTCTGCTGACTGCCTCCCCCTGCGCCGGTTTTGATCTCCAATTTTTTTGTCCCCATTTCCCTTTTTCTTTGGTCGCTCTAAAACTGTGCAGCCTTTGTGAGCGCTGCCAATATAAGAAAATGAGAACACACAGCGAAAGCCTATTATGCTCGTTCATGCTTGTCTTCATTAAAGAGGAAAAGCATGTTTCATTTTTTTCTGTCCCTACTTTTATCCTCCTTTACAGTTATTTTTCTCCTCTATCGTCTCCCTGAAGCTACACAGCCATTGTGAAAGCTACTATTATGAAATGATGAATTAGAGCACTCTATACACTTCATTAGACTTGACCTTGTCCTTTTCAGAAAGGATAAGCGTAGCTCTATATTCCCTCTTTTAGTCCAGCTTTCCCTACTTTTCGTAATACTCGCCCTACCTAAATCTGAGAACGCGGCTTCTTTGGAATTATCAGTTAGGACAGTCTATAGAATGTCGTTAAGCTTGATCTCGTTTTTATCAGAGCGGATGAGCGTACCTTTCTATTCCCTCTTATTTTGTCAGGTTTTGCCATCCTACTACCCCAATACCTGGTCTCCCGAAAACTGCGCAGCCGTTGCGGAGGAACCTTCTGCCACAAGACTTGGAATGTGAAGGAACTCTATCGCTTCCCTAATAGAGCGGCGCGAGCGCGACATTCGCCCCCCTTTTGTCCCCACTCATAACGCACGCTTCCCCAATTCCCTAAACCATATCTCCCCAAACCACGGGCCGGAAATTTTTGTCGCTGGTGTGTGTTATCCCCAGAGTTCCCGATAAAGAGGGTTCGTTTCCCTACATGCTCGCCATAGCTTGATTCCCTATTGTCTTCATATTTGGTTCTTTGATATGTGTGTTAGTTTGCCTATAACCAACTTATAGTCAATTCTTTAGACAACAGTTGTTCAGGAAATGTAATAGTATAAGTGCACACGTCGGTCGTTATAGATAAGTTAGGAGAAAGACATGGAGCTGGGCAGGTCAGGCAATGTGCGGAGGCAGTAAGCGATGGTCTGTTAGAGTTACTGAGTAGGCGGGCCAATGGAAGGGTAGTTCAGTCGATCAAGCAGGAGAATTAGGTAGGATGAAACGAGGAAATTTCTAGCTGTAGCTGCATGGAGGGGGCCAGCTGCCCGTTTCAGGGGTGATCGGCGATCGGTGGGAGAAGCCTTCGTACTGCAGCGGACATGGAATGGGATGATTGTGTCCCAAATGAGGAGAACATGCCTAATGCTACGTTCCCCAACATTTTGTTTATTTTATTTTTATTACTATTATTATATGTTCCCCGTAACACTATACGTGAATTTCTTGCTCGAATGTTCGCCGCCATCAGCTGCTGTTTTACCCCCTGTATTTATCTTGGAAGTAGATTTTTATTTGTTGAAAACAGATTTTTTTTGTCTTTTGGTTCATTGTCATAACTTGTGTTCACATATTTAAAAAAAAAGTTATGTTCTGTAACTATCTGAAGTTTCCATGTCTCAACGTCCCCCCCCCCTCCCCACCCTAACGTCTGTTTAATGGCTTTGGGTCGTCAAGGAGGAAATAAATGAAATGAAATGAAATGAAATAATATTAATAATGATGATGATATCTGTACTTTGCCCCTAGAAGTTATCCACAGACATTGGGGACATTGATAAACGCCATAAAGCTTTTTGCGGGTGTGTGCCTGTATGACTGGTGAAACTAATAGCAGTAATAAGTGGGGTGCCGTTTTTCGAAACTGAAGTATTATTGATTTCTCTTGAAACGAGTGAAGAGCCGAAGAAAGGGCATGAGCAGCCTGACTGAAGTCCTTACCACCTATTTCAGTTTGGTATAGGTTACCTACATAAGATATCGCTTGACACCCCTAGACAATCGGATAACGACAAAATCGTTCTACAGCATATCTGCATATCTGCTACACTGTATAGTTCACATTAATCTCAACGCGAAATAAAAAAATAAAAAAACAAAACACGCTTACAGTCTACATTCAGCTCGCGCAGACAGCTAGCTTTGGGAACTCGCCCTCGTGATTGGCTAAAGCGAACTCGAAGTTCCAGACGCGCTTGATGTAACTAGCAGAAAATCAAGCGCAGGACTCTCCTCCCCTTCTTTCTCCACTTCCTCTTTTCCCCTCGATTTTCAACCAGAGTCCCGCGAAGCCGCGGCGTTCAGTTAAAGCACTCTTGTTTATCGTTTGCTTCCGCGGCGTATAGCACACTGGCTTTAAGCGACGACTTGGGCTGGTTGTTGTCGTTGTCAATGTCCTACTTGTTGTTGTTGACCCACAAAACATACGTCGAGCCGTCATTTCAACGTATCGTTATTCTCTTTGTAGGTGTTGCAACGCATCAAAACATGGCGCACAATCCAGGACAGAGTTGGAAAAAAAAAACTCTGCAGGGAAAAGAAAACGCACAACAACCAAATAAAGAAAACCACCCGGAAGAAACAACGAAACAATCAAAAGTTACTTTTGCAACTCCTATTCGCCGCCTATGCCTTCCCTTTCCGGTCTTCTGCGCTGTTTGGTCCAGATCGTGATGTGTGGAATGCGTACAGCTCTTGCATTGTGCGCTCCTCATTCGTTTCGTTCTGTGGCGCCCTCTATATTATTGCGCGCGCAAGGCTACTCCGAAAGGACGAGCGGCAAGACGCGACAAATGCGGTTTCGCGATGAAGATGGCGCGTGTTTGTTTTTGCTGTTCCCTCGTACCCTTGTTGTTGTTGTTATTGTTTGCGTTCTCGTTCTTGGGGTTTCAGCGCGTGTTAAAGCGAGGAACGCGTAAAATAGAGAAGCGCCCCGGTATTTTTTTTCCTGTTTCTTTTTCTACGTGCGAGAAAAAGAAAAATTGAGAAAGTGAAACGATAGCCCCGCATGGTGTTGCGCAGTGAGTGCGTTCGAAGGGCCTGCGTTTCGGGAACATGCATCTAGGCGATCAACTATTGCAAAAAACAAACAAACAAATATTTGCTGTTATATGCACCCAAATGTTTTCGAAACAATATACTATAGTATTCGCGCGAGTTCTATTCTGCATCTAGTTTCCGCGGAGCAAGCGCCAAAATCGTTTTCCTCGCGTCTTGTTTGTTTGTGCTTCCGCAAAGCTGCGCGTATCGCTGACGTTTTCTATTGTTTTTTTAGTGGCCTATTTCGCAATGCCGCAGTGGCGTCAATATTTCTAATCGAGGGCGCCACAGGCGGAATAGAACTTTTTTGACTGCCACCGACGTGCTTCTGGAGTGGTACTTGGAATTATTAGGTGAACGAGTGAATAAGCGAAGAGTTAACAAGATGAACGAATTCATTAATTATGGCACTATTAAATGAACGAATCAATAAACGAATGAACAAAGAACTGAAAGAGCGAGGAAGCAAGCGATCGATTCTATGAACAAATGAGTTAACGAACAAATGAGCGAATGAATGATGGAACGAACGAATTACTGAACGGACAAACGAAGCAGTGGATAATGAAAGAAACAAATAATTGGAATAAATGAAGAAGGGACAAGCGAATGATCGAGCGAATGAAAGGGTGAGTGAGCAAGCGAACGAACAAACGAATAAATGAACGAATGAACGAAGAAAAGAATGAATAAATGAAAGAACGAATGATGTAAACCGAACGAGCGAATGCCTCACCTCGGCACAATACGGTCTCCCTGTCCCTCATCAGCCAGATTGGTATGGTACTGCTCTAAGCCTAATAGTATCCCGATTTCCTAACTTGAAATGTCGGCTTAATCAGCGAATACCTCACGTCGACATAATGCGGTCTACCTGTTCCGCATCAGCCGTATTCGTATGGTACTGCTCTAAGCCTAATATCCCGATTTCCTAACTTTAAATGTCGACCTAATCGGTCGCCTTCGTTTGCGTTTCCCTTCCCTAGGCACCGACTGAGCTGCCCTAATAGACCATCGGCGGCCTGTTGAATGCGCAATCTGTGACCGTTCCCACTGCGCCTCTTCCTCGTGATCTCCAACTTAACTATCATCTGCGAGCGCCTGATCTCAAATGCGCACTGACGTACCTTGATCTTTTCATAATGGTCCTATTATTTCTTCCGTATTATAGTTTTTTTCGTATTTTTATAACTTTCAGTTACATTCATTATCCTCAAAGTTCCGCATCTATATGTCATTTTTCACGTTTCATCATCATCGTCGACGTCATCGTCGTCATCATCATAATCACCACCACCACCACCACCACCACCACCACCACCACCACCACCACCACCACCACCACCACCACCACCACCACCACCACCACCACCACCATCATCATCATCATCATCATCATCATCATCACCACCAACCACACCGCCACCGGCACCAAATATACGCTCTTTGTTTTGATACTTGAAGTTGAAATGTTTCGACAAATAAATTCAATTACAGGCTTCCTCACTTTTCAAACATCAAATTGTATGACTCGTATGGAGGACTGTTGAGGATGAGAACAGGGGGTGTGCATCGACAATTAGGCGGCAAATTGATTGCGCGAAAGAGGTGATACGTAAAAAAAGGCAAGCCAACGCAAATAACGTAAGCAAACATCCAGTTCAACAATTTGCAACGCATTAAAACAACAAACTGTCACCAAATCTACGCAAGGGTTCCTATGACCGAGCACGTTGCTAAACAGTTAGGTGAATACCCACACTGAATGTTACTGAATGCTAAAAAATGCCACTAAATAAACATTTACGGCGATCACGATAACGATCAACAAATCTACGCAAGGGTTCCTATGTTGTTAGCGTGTTGCTAAATAGTTACGTGAATACCCACGCTGAAGGTTACCGAATGCTGAACAACGCCACTAAATAAACATTTACGGCGATCGCGATATCCTAGTCTCATCACCTCACCCCCCCCCCCTTCACTTACCCCTTTCTTTTTCGCGCTGTCTCCAAGCGGTTACGAAAACAAATATCTTCGTTTGTTAATCATTCAAATCGGCGTCGTTCCATCCGCATCCGAACGTCTCCCATTTCAACGCTTACGCGACGTTATTCGGGGCGACGTTTCGAGGCCGGCACTCCGTCTTCTACGTTTACTTAAGTCCGTCGCTCAGACCGGCAAATGCTGCGAGAAGCGCATTGACGGGGAAGCTCTCGCGGTAATTGGAAACTCAGACGCATTATCTGCTCTTCCTTCGAGGGGCCGCCGCCCGCTTCGTGTTTTCCGTCGTGGATTACCCCGGTCGATAACTCGAAGATTAATGCTTTTCCGCCGGGCTCACTGCGACGACTTTTAATCAAGCTGAACGCGAATCCCTTCTTCTAAATAATGCGACAGACAAGGGAAACGGGATCTACTTATCCTCCTTCACCCTCTCTCTCCCTTCTTCGAGCGGATGCTGGTTTGGCTCCGGTAGCCGCGCTGCTCCGGTACCCGCGATTATTCCATTCAAATGAATTTCGCCAAACGCAAAAATATTTCGGTTATAGGGAACCGCTTCTTTTCCTTTTTTTTCGGTCATCTGCGTTCAGGGACTTGTTGATGCCTCTGAGACGGCGTCGGCTACTTCTCTTGAAAAACAAATTTAGCACCAGGATCAGGTACATAAACATGCAAGGCGGTAGAAAGAGAGCGAAGTGGTTAGAAATAGAACAGCAGTTAAAGGACGAACAAGTAGGTGTATACGATCTATGCGAAACGCATCTCAGGGATCTAGAAGACCCACCGTTTATTGAAGGCTACGTTTGGGAAGGGAGCAACAGTTTTTCTTAATTTGTAGATGTGCTAAAAGACGTTTCCAAGAACGCAGAGCCAACAACAGTTCTGAAACTGACACAAACACGCACGCACGCACTCACTCACTCACTCACTCACTCACTCACTCACTCACTCACTCACTCACTCACTCACTCACTCACTCACTCACTCACTCACTCACTCACTCACTCACTCACTCACTCACTCACTCACTCACTCACTCACTCACTCACTCACTCACTCACTCACTCACTCACTCACTCACTCACTCACTCACTCACTCACTCACTCACTCACTCACTCACTCACTCACTCACTCACTCACTCTCGCTCGCTCGCTCGCTCGCTCACTCACTCACTCACTCACTCACTCACTCACTCACTCACTCACTCACTCACTCACTCACTCACTCACTCACTCACTCACTCACTCACTCACAAATCAACAATCCACAAATGTTCCTGAGCAGTTTGCAAGATTCATATGTTCGTGTGAAAAAGCTAATAACGTCCCTCGTCGCTGAAAAACACAGCAGTCGCGAATACGCCTGTGAGCCACGGGAACGTGGGTAACCAAAGTGATCACGGAAAAACAGGTAAGTGAAAATGTTATTCAGTTTAAATTAAGGTTACTTCCTACAAAAGAAGGACAAAGCGCTTTATTAAGACATTCAGAACGAATTTCTTTCATTTGTACCTTTTTTAAAGCTAAACTTGAAGTCTTTCCGGGCTGGTGTTTTCATGGCCAGAAAAGACCTCTACGCCGCATTGTGGTCCCGCTGGAAGCTAAGCCAGACCGTAAAATAATTTATGCCATTAACAGTGAATAAGAGTGTAAATATGTTCATAACTCACACCCTTACATCCTCTTTGGTTCTAAGGGCGTAAAGTTGCAAAGGCATGTCCACTGGCGCAGAAAAGGAAAACGATCCAAAATGCACACAGCAGGAACAAAGCACAGCGGGCAAGCCTACTAGCAAAGCATGATGACGCAGCGCGTATTATTCAAATCGGCTCGAAGCAACAGCCTGACGGCGAGGAAGCTTGAAAAAAAAAACATGTATATAGCACGCGAAACCTCGCACGCTAGCCGATAACAAATTCGCGATATGCACAAATCCATAAAGCACGTACACATTATTTTTCTTTTCTTTACAAAAGAAAATCAAACGTTGCGTGTTCGCAAGTATATCGTAGTCGGAGGCGGAACCAAAAAAATATAAACATACGTAGCACAAAGCAGGCACCCAATGACGGCACGTCAAAAATGTCCAGCATTCATATTTTCCCGTCTTTTTTTTTTCCTCGAGCTCTCAAACATAATTATGCGGCCATGCTATATCCGGCCAGAGACGGCCGGCGGGTCACTCGGTTGGTGGCCTGCGTGGCGGAAAAGAGACTTCCTCATTCACTTTCGGCCATCGATTTCCCATTCGTCTATTTTAGCCCCACTCATTGTACCCGACGTACTGACCGATTAGCCCCAGCCTGGTGAAACGATTCGAAGCCGTAGTCTCTGACGGGGAGAGCCGAGGAAGCAGGAAGTAGCGGTGAAAAAAAAAAAAAAAAAGACTGAGAGAGAGAGAGAGGGGGAGAGAGAGAGAGAGAGAGAGAGAGAGAGAGAGAGAGAGAGAGAGAGAGAGAGAGAGAGAGAGACCCAGCTTGGTGAAACGATTCGATGCCTTAGAGTCTCTGACGGGTAGAGCCGAGGAAGCAGGAAGTAGCGGTGAAAAAGAAAGAAAGAAAGAAAGAAAGAAAGAAAGAGAGAGAGAGAGAGAGAGAGAGAGAGAGAGAGAGAGAGAAATCAGAGTTTCTGAAAAGAAGACATTAACGGCCAACCCAAAACTGCGATAGCTGGCCCCAAGACGACGTCGACAATCACAACGATAACGACGATGACGGCCGGAGGCCAGAACTGCGAGTCGCAGGTCGCGGGCCCGCGGTTTGGAATCCCGGGCAGCCAATTGTGTGGCTCAGATGCTGCGGCGTTTGAGCAACGCCTCTGGCAAACATCTCTACGCCTGCTGCTGAAACTCAGCAGCATAATGTGCGGTGCGTTTCGGGAGAAAAATAAAAACGTACACGTAGTGTCTCTCCGAGCTATTATGCTTTGGGAAGGCGGCCGGTTGACCTTTCCTAGAATAAATCCCTTCCTTTCTCCTGAGCCAGTTTGTTGCAATCGTACTACTCCCCCTTTTACTCGACGTGGTGGCACTACGGGGTTCTGCTGCCGCGCACCAGGTCGTCGGTTCGACCCCCTTGCCGAGGCGACTGCATTACCATGAGGATTGGAGTGCTGTAAAAGATAAGTACGCTTGTCATGGAGGAAGCAAGTAAACTAGGAGCGTACATTACGTCACATCACGTCACGTAGCTGCAGCCTTGGCGAGCGATCGTCCTGTTAAGCCATTCTCTTCGATTTTTCTCCCGCATTTCCAGCCCAACGCGGGACTTGTGAGAGACACCGCATTGGCCGAGAATGTTTGGTTAAGTATGGACAGCTGGGCTAGTTGGTTATGATTAGCATTGTGAAACATAGTTCCAGCGCACAATTGAACAAGGACGAGGAGAGAAAGACAACACGAGCGCCCGTTTTGACAAGGGTCGAGGAAGGGTTTGCACATAAAGGAGGAGGGGGGAAAGGACCCAATGTACTAGAAAGTATATCGCTAAGTATGGATAGCTGGACTAGTTGGTTATGATTAGCATTGTGAAACATAGTTCCAGCGCACAATTGAGCCGGCGTTCGTGTTGTCTTTCTCTCCTCATCCTTGTTCAATTGTGCGCTGGAACTATGTTTCACAATGCTAATGTTTGGTTTCCGGTAGCTTTTATTCAAAGGGCACTCGGTTTGACTGCGCTGCCGTAGCTCTGCCTATAGAGGGGGAGGACTAAAACCTACCGCGAGCAATGACGTGACGATAACGTGTTGAGCCCATAGGTGTTGGCTCCAATCTTGTTGCGTGTTGCTCTCTTATCTTTTCCTTCTTCCATGACGCCATGCTGTAAAGGCGGACGCAAAAGTAAAAAAAAAAAAAGAACAATGCTGGTCTATACTTTCCGCGCGAATGAACGGGCGCCTACCATGACACAGTTTCGTAACTGTGGCTCCGTAAACTGTGCGAATGTGTTTTTGCGAATACAGAGCCACCTACCGGGGAGCGAGGGAGCGATGCTGCGCGTTAGCAACTTGCGATAATAATAAAGGAAAAAAAAGAGAGAAGACAGAAACCTTTTCCCGACGCTTCGAGGATGTTAAAGCGATGACCCGCATTTTGTGGAAAGCGTGCCACACGGCTTGGTTAGCGGGTCAGGGACGTCGGGAGTGGGCGGCACGTTGCAAGGCGTCCCGTGTCGAATTCGGAGCACGTAATTGCAGCTTCGCGTTACACCTCTTCGCGACGCACAACTGAATGCACGAAACAAATGAAGAAACGAATGGAGTGTGGAACAAATGGAGCTTTTAGTGAGTATTTACTATTCTAGGTATCTTCGTTCCTGTGCGTTGATTGCGTCTCTTTCTTTCGTGATTAAACAAGTGACATACTTCTGCTTGCGCTTCGGCCTTGATGATGCTTTCGATGCAACTGTTTTTTGTCCGCGTGTTTGACATCGCCAAAACTATGCGCCACCTGCTATTTCTTATCCCGTGCATTTGAAACTTCCTTTTGCATTTTCTTGTTCGCTGTCTATGCATTCTAGAGGGAAATTTCCTTCAGTTTCCTATCTCAGACTATGCGCGTAAAGCGCTAAATATTGTTTTTTATTTCTGCAGTTTTTTTTACAGCGAAAGCATGTAAAGGCTCGAAAGTGGCATCGGCTGTGTCTGTTCGTAAGTCTGTTCCGTTACGTCGTGTTACCCAAGACGTCGCTATTTTATCGTGTCGCCATTGTCAGACCTCCTTAGCTTCACCCATAACCTATACCGCGAAAAAAAAAAAACATTATGACAAAAGCAACCGACGATTGCTCTCACCGTGCGCGTACAGCCAAACGAATCGCGAATAGTCAAACGCTGTGTCGTAGGCGTGCGTACAAAGGCCCCCTAGCTGTGTATAGACCAGCGTGTAGACCTGCGTGTAGACCTGTGAAGGCGCCACGGTGTGGTACGCACTCAGGTGCAAGCCAGGAACACTGGCACATGTCAGTGCAGGCAGCGCAAGCCGGAACGCTGTGCTGTGTTCCAACAGCAGGGCTAACTGAGAAAAGCGTGACGCGCTACGTCAATTTGGCTTCGTCATCTTTGCGTCATTTGGCTTCGTCATCGTCCAAGTGCGCTGGCGTGTTTCCAGACGGCAAAGTAGACGGCTAAGCGGACAGCGGCTATCTTAAGTATCGTTCCAATTCTCACGAAGACGTCAAAGCAGGCAGCTTTGCGAAGACAGCATCGAAGTCAAGAACGATGCAGGCCACTTTCCTGTCCAAACAAGATGGCGGCTGAGAAGGACGTTTGGGAACTCGACAGGAAGGTAGTCTGCGCACAAGAAAACGTAGTAAGGCTTTCCTATGCAACCTTAAGGTGAGTCGAACCGTGTTTTTCGTAGGTTCGCAGGCGCGAAGACTTGAAATACAGAAATAATGTGTACTCTTCTCAACTTCTTCTTCTCTCCGCGAGGTGGCGTCATGTCGCAGAAGCGTCTTCCATACGTCTTCCAGACGGCTCGACACGCGTAACATTACTCGGCCTCGAAGTTGTCTCGGCTGTCTCATTAGCTGTCTGCGTAGACTGTCTCCAATGCTGGCCAGAAGTGGAACATACCTCTAGAATCGCTTTTAGGCCTCTACTCGCGAGCTGCGCATGCGCCGTCGATACTCGGACAGCACGGCGACGGCGCGATTGCGCTTCGAGTGTTCGCGCCCCGATTTTTGTTGCAGTAAAAACAAAACGTCGTCGATTAGCGGGCCACGGGGCATGACCGGAACTCATTCGCTTGCGAGAACCTGCAGTCTTTGGGAGACGGGTACGCCGACACTCACGTTATCGCACAGCTTCGGAGACTTGTTGCGCGCGCGCGCGCGCCACCCGCGGACTCCGAGAGTCGTGGCCTGTGACACACGCATCTCGGAGGCGCGCGCCCAGGTAGCGAAGCGATACTTTTATAAGGGACGAAGAGTAAATGCCACGCGTATCGCAAAGAAGAATACATTTTTTTTGAGGAGACGATGGGGATACTCATCAGCATCGCAAGCTTGTACAATTTATGCGCACGACAGCACGAAGTCCTCTCAAGCCAAATCGAATCGAATCGGCTTATCTTAGCTGATATATTAGTTGAAATTAAAAAAAAGAAATGGCATGGGCAGGACATGTAATGAGGAGGGAAGATAACCGATGGTCATTAAGGGTTACGGACTAGATTCCAAGGGAAGGGAAGCGTAGCAGAGTTAGAAAGTTAGGTGGGCGGATCAGATTAAGAAGTTTGCAGGGACAACATGGCCACAATTAGTACATGACCGGGGTAGTTGGAGAAGTATGGGAGAGGCCCTTGCCCTGCAGTGGGCGTAATCAGGCTGATGATGATGATTATTATTTCGATAGCAACTGTGTGGACGCTCCAGGAGCATTGGCGCCGCCGCCGTTTGGGGTGGGGGGAGGGGGGGCCACCGATAGCGTCGGCGTTGTCGTGCTGTCCTGCTATCGACGACGCACGCGTGCTCCAAAAGCGACAAAGCCAAACGGACTGGGGCTGAACTGCGGAGACAAGCTGCCGCCATGGCAGCTTGACGAGGCACGTCTGCAAGTCCCTGAGATCAGTTAACAACGACGATAGCACTACAGCAAGGCGGACAACAATGATATCACGAAAGCCAAGACAATGAATGAGAATGCTACTTCAATGGCGTCGTTCTCTGTGCCACTGTTCTCGCTTCGATAATCAACGCGAGACTCTCCAGTGTGCCTTAAATAGACTGGATGACAGGCCATCTACGGAAGCGAAGATCTTGAGAGCCTGGCCTCAGAGTTCATTGGCCCAGAAAGCAGTTCGAGCGCTTTTTCGCTACCTGAGGGCAACATACTTGAGTGCCCGACTATAGACATCCTACACATAAGTTCTCTCTCTTCCTCTTTCACTCCCCATTCCACACCCCACGTGTAGGGTAGCAAACTGGACTCAGTCTGGTTAACCTCCCTGCCTTTCCGTCTTCCCTTCTCTCTCTCTCTCTCTCTTCTCGTGCTTCACCATTATAGCGTCATAGCGGGGCCCCGCTGACGTCATCACCGGGATCGCCTGTAGCCGTGAACGGTGGATACGACAAGAAGAAGAGAACCGAGCGAAACGAACCGTTATTATTAAGCCAGCCCCGATTCGTTTTGTTTCTACGTTTTCTTTTTCGTTTCTCGTGCCCCGGAATGGGGGCGTTCATTTCGCTCGTACCGTCCGACGACCGACACTGCGTCGAAACACTGTTTATAGAGGCCGGCGGAATGCGCCTGGCCACGGCTGTCGTCGCCATCGTCGTCACGATTGACGTCATTAGCTCTCTCTCGCCTTCTTTTTTTTTTTTTCGTCTAAACGCTCTTGTTCCGAGGTCCGCACCCCGCGCGGGATAACCTCTCCCCACGAAAGGGTTAAACAGACCATGGCCGCGGGCTCTCCTATATATTCCAGCTGACCTGCATCGTCTGCCCCGAATACGGCGAGATTAGGTGGCCCTAGTTTCGTATATCGCGGAGCAGACGAAAAGAGAAAGTCAGCTCGCGCAATTGCTTCGCGCGGGCCGCTCATAAAAACAGAAAAAGTGGCGTTGTAACGCTTTCCTTTACTGCACAGGTTGTCCGGCCTTCCAAAGTATCAGAGCCGTTCGTCACACCCGAAAAGTGCCGGGGCCTCAATCTCCCACCGACGTCTAACGCAGACGTTGCTAGTAAAAAACTAAATGTAAATAAAGAAATAACTGAACGTTTGCAGACAAAAAGCCATCGTACGTAGACCTGTGTTCTTTTCTGTTTTTTTTTTCGCTTGCACATCGTAAAACACGTTTAAACGCGTGTACAGATGTGTGCCATGCGCCATAATAAGTGGGTTGTATATACACCAAGAATAAACAGATATGCGTTATATTTATGAGGTATATTTATGAGTTATATTTATATATGCGTTATTTATGGGTTATTTTATTTATGTTTATAAAAGTAAGGGGCTACATAGACAAAGGTAAAATATATGCGCGAAACCGCATTACAAGTGTGAGTCAAAGACAACGTTAGCTCGCCAGTTACGTTACTTCGTGAACACGCTTAGAATTCCCAAGGAACGATTGGTATAGCTTAGGATGCACTATACCGGCATAAGTTCAAGCTATTCCTGGTCTTCACCAATGCGTTGTTCCCTGTTCAGGTTCATCTGCATTGGTAACGGTGCTTAAATTCAGACTCCCAAAGCGTACACTTCTGACTATATACTGCACCCACAAAAGCCAGCTGTGCAGTGATTGAACGTCGCACGTGCATGTATTCGCCGGCATGAAGTGTTCCTGTCAGTTATTCCCTGCTCGCGTTTCAATTCATGCCGATGGTGTACTGTTTGCGTGCGTCACGCTCACGAGTACAACAGTAACAACAACAACAACAACAACAACAACAACAACAACAACAACAACAACAACAACAACAACAACAACAACAACAACAACAACAACAACAACAACAACAACAACAACAACAACAACAACAACAACAACAACAACAACAACAACAACAACAACAACAACAACAACAACAACAACAACAACAACAACAACAACAACAAAGGAATGCGGCATATCGCAACCTCGTTCTAGGATTAGGTGTTTGACGTAGTAGTTCTGCGGAAACCCGCATGGTGGAGAGAAGTAATGAATAAAGGGAAAATGAGACATCCACCCGTTTGTAGCCCGTATGGAACCCGTATGGGTTTCCTTTGTAGCAATGGATACAAACGGGTGGATGTCTCATTTTCCCTTTATTCATAGGATTAGGTGTGCTCCACTATAAGGTTGGTTTTGAAATAGAATGAGGTCACATACCGTGACTACTGATGCCGACAGACCATTCCGATTAATGCGTGTTTTTCTTTTAGGTATTAACGATTGTTAATGTCTGAACGCTACTCACAGGTATACTTTGCCTATAGGCGATATCGACGAGAAGAGACGAGTGGGTGCTGGATTAATGCACGGTATCCCAATACGCTGCATCAGGTAGTACATATATTTTACAGCGAAGAGTTCGCAGCGAGCTGCACCCGTGGACACCGCTTATACCGTGGCTGTCGCTGCTGTCTCTGTACTCTGTACCCGTATTTATATCGTATACGTGTGTACGTACGGGCATCGGTCACACACTGCAAATTTACCGGCGGGCCGGCTCTCTTTCTCTAAGCGATCGCGTGACGAAACAAGACTCTGCTTGAATGTATCCCCGCTGTAACAAATAACGCCTTCAAGCGCCTAACTTCATCGTTTCATTAAAGCGGACGTGTTTTTCTTTGGCTCTCTCGTCCGTCTCCTCATCTGTTCTTCCCTTTTCCACTCGCCCAGCTCGCCCAGTGTAGGGTAGCCAACCGGGCACGTCTTTGGCTAACCTCCCTACGTCTCTCTCTCTCTCCTCGTCCGTCTCTGTGGTCGGGGGAGTGTGCATACGGCATCCGTCGCGCGCATTCGTATCTGTCCTACGAACACCGATTATTGTGGCTATTCGTAGTGGACACGTGATCTGGTGCGAGGGCGTCGTGGCGTCCGAAGGGTTAGATGGCTGTGGCCCGGCAGTGGGCGCCGCGTGTAGATTTTGTCCGCCGTCTTGGCTGATGGTCGTGGGGCTCCTTTTGTTGTTATTATTATTGTTATTATTAGTATTTAGTATTCCATTTTACTGAATAAAGGTAAGCCAGGTTGTTTCGTGGCGGTTTGCGAGATGGTGGTGTCGGCTGCCGCGACAGCCTCCTGTTGTCGCAGTAATTGAGTTCAGAGACGGAGCAATTATTTTCCTGAAACCTGCAAGTGAAGGATAAGCAAGTGTCGCCGGTATTTTCAGTGACTTCAGCGCTGCCGTTGCCTCTTCGTGATGGGATGCCCAGCAGCCGTTCTATGGCAGTCAGTAAGATAACTTAATCGTACCTTCTGCAAATAGCTCCCGTACATACATACAAACATACATACACACATTTAACATACATACATACATACATACATACATACATACATACATACATACATACAAACATACACACACACGTACGGCATCTGGCGACGACTTCGCAGTGTAGCACGACGTGCTGATAACGGCCTGGTTAAACTGAACGCGCGCGTGGAGGGGGGGGGGGTATGCCGGTAACTATAATAAGCTCGTTTCGAGCAGATAAAACAGTGATACACACGCGCTTGCGCTTAGATAGCGGCTCGCCGCGTTCACGAACAAAAGATGACCTGCCCCTCCTCCGTCATCTCTTTTTTTTTTGTCCCGCACGGCTTCCCCTCTTTTTCCCAGTGCTGGCCCGGACCTCCAACACCTACAGAAGGAAATAAACAAAGCAGGAATTATAAATAAAAAAAAAGGCCAGTTGGGTCTTCCTCACATAAAACCGCTCGCGTCCCAAAACGACCCCTATCGAATATTCGAGTGACCGACAGACAGACCGAAAGAGACCCACCACGGCGGGCTTCCGAGAGACTCCTCGAACAAAACCCGTCCACCATTTTCTTTTCCTTAACTACTTCAGCAGGAAGAGATTGGGAGGGAGAGGGGGGCAACGACACGCTGTACTATATATATATATATATATATATATATATATATACACTCTTGCAGTGCACAACTCGCTTTGCTCGATAACGTCTCCCCCTCTGTTTAATCAACAGTGCTCTTCGGGTCGGTCGTATTTCGGGTCTTTTCCTACCTGCCTGGCCCGGGGTGAATGACCCGTTCCGTGTCTGAGTGTGTGTGCCCTGTGCGTGCGTCCGCGTGTTTGTGCGCGCCCGCATAGTAGGCGTGCGAGTGCAGTCGCGATCGATGCTAGAGCACAGTCGACCAACACCGACGAACCCCGGTGTTGAGGCCGCGGGGGAGGCCGCCCGGTTTCCAAATATAGCGCGGCGCGGAGGCTATTTTTAGCGTGGCCCGGATATTTCGATCCCTTCCTCGTTGGAGGTTTAGGGAACGCGCAAGGGGAAGTGACTGCGCACTGGACGAGGTCTGTACGGCAGTTCCGGTTTGTGTTAACCGAGACGAAACCCGAAACTCCTTTCCGGATTTTTTTTCGCTCGTTTTCTTTTGTTCTCCACTGTGCACGAATGTTTCCTTAGAAGGGGTCCTTTTTTGTTTAACGCTGAACCTACATTGTTCCTCACTGTGTTTTGTGCACGAATGCTTCCTTAGTGGGGGTTCGCGTGGAAGTCGACGCGAACCCTTAGCCTAGTTTCCGGGATAGCAAGCCGCCTCGGGCGAGTGCAGCAGGCAGACGTGGTTGCATGGTGGCTAATGAGCGCGTGGCAGACGATTTGGGTCCTTTTCGTCTGCTCGCGTGGCTTGATCTTTTGCTTGGCTTCGTCTGTCTTCCGCTGGCGGTCCTCGTTGCAGACGATTTCCTGCGCCTATCGTCTGCTGCTTTCTTCGTGTTTTGTTTTTTTCCACGCTATCCACTGCCGGCTATCGAACGCACAAACTCGAATCAGATCGGAGATTTCGCAAAAAAATACGAAGGAAAGTAAGTGGCCCTCGTCGCAAGATAATGGCTCGGCACGTGCCTTTCTTCCATTGAAAGCTCGACGATGGTCACTTCATTATATACTTTTTTTTTCGCGTGCTATCACGTCAACATTGTTTTCCTACTGCACGGTCGTTATTTTTGCCTTCGTGAATTAGGATTACGTGCATGGGCTCTATATGGGAGTTTAAGCACAAAGCAATGACGTCACCACCATAGCTGAAACAGGTAGATGCCCTACGATGTAGGCCATGCGCTCTATCATATATTTGCATATACATGTTTTGTTATAGTGTCCCCATTTGTTCACATTGAACATGGGCATATTTAGGCATAAGATGTGTTTTATTTTTTTATGTAGCGTTGTTCTTGCACGCTCTCCAGGGTTTTGCAGTGCTGCTGCAAATTGGCACCGGATATATAGTGCAAACCGACACTGGATAAAGGGCAAACAGAGGCGGCCCGAGGTGGGTCGGGATATACACAAGCTTGGGGGTGAGCCCGGACCCGAGCTCCAGCACAAACGTGCAATCATCATTATGCAGTCCCACTGTAATAGTGCCGTCGTCTATCTATTTCATCATCGTCATTCCTTCTTCGTCATATTCTATCATCGTCCTGCCATCATGGTCATTCCATCGTTGTCATTCTGTGGTAGTCATTCCACCCTCTCTGAAGAAAGCCTATAAGCTCCATGTCCAATGATCCCATGTGAACCGTCCGTCTAACATAAAAACCCGTAAGTTCCTGTATATGATATTAGGATGCCCCAATGTTATATATGAACCCCAATCGTTCATGTAATCATTCAGTACTTCCACAAGAATCAGTAGATCCCTTGAGCTGTGGAAATCTGTTTAAAGCCCACAACGTGAGGAATCCGCTGTGACACATAGGAGCTTGCGGACTTTTGTGTGGGCTCCCCGCATGTTTGCACGCAATTATTAGTTAGGGGGGCAAATGGGGTTTTCCGACGGGATCGCAATTCAAGCCTGCGTCCAGCAGTTCTGTCACGACGAGTCATCAAGCGCGTATTCTCGCTTGGCTTCTTCGCGTAGCGTACTAGACACTGTGCACCTTTGAAAAATACATCAGTCTCTGCCAGCAAGCTTTGTTTTTCCCTGTTGCAGTTCTCCCACGTAGAACCATTTCGCTCTTGACAAGAGTGTGTTTTCGCGCACAATTCGGGAGCGAGGTTCAAGATGCGTTTTGCGAAGCGTGACACACTGTGGTCGTTTTCTCGAAAAAAAATGTAGTATAAATAGTTGTTGGAGGGATGGCTCGATCTCTGTCTACGTCGACAACTCCCGATCTTCGCACCTTTTACCCCCTCTGTACTAGTGAGTCGTATCCACCCCTACATCTCATATACAATCGATGATTGATTGAGGGAGTTTAACGTGTTAAAGCAACTCATGCTACGACGGAAACGAGGGGAAGGGGGGAGGGGGACCCAGATCATCTTTCTTATCGTGCACTGAAAGCTCGACACAACAAGGGTGTTTGTCTTCAACCGCCTCACTCCAAGCTAAGCAGGCCGCAGGCGGTCACACTAAGACTTCTGCAAACGAACTCGTACCCAAATCCGGCGTCCCTTAACAGCATATATCCCGGGATTTATCCGAATTGTTCTTGCGTGGCCTGTGGTGAGGTAGCTACGTTGCCTCATATGCTTTGGGAGTGCGGGTCACTGGGCCCGAAGTTCACCAAGGAAGAGTGGGACGCGCTCCTGCGAAGTCCCGTCCTTGAGGACCAAATCCTGGCCGTCCAGCGCGCCCGCGATCGGGCCGGCAGACTAGATCTGTCAGTCCCGTCGTGGGATTAGCCGGGTGCGCGTTTTATCGCGCTTTGCTGGACCAAATAAAAGTTTGTTCACTCACTCACTCAACACGCATAAACTTACCCGAACGATTCGAGGAATACGACGCAATTCTTTTTTTTTTCTGATTCGTGCGAAGCACTTACGCCCGAATCTAAGAGAAATTGCCGGACGGCGTGCCCACCTCGCGCACCCGTACAAGTGGGTCTGCACGTCTGCGTCACCACTGGTGGGAAAGGGCGAGGTGACCTGAGTATCACATGTTTCGTAAAAACGCAGTTCGAACGGTATTGGCAATCAGGCAGTGCTGCTAGGGCTGCTGCTTAGATGCCCGCATTCTTTCTCGTGCCTGCCAACCTACGTAGTGGAGAGTGGGGGCAACGAGCAGAGGCACATCTTCGAAGTCGTTGTTTACTTGGCGGCAACGGCTCGCCATGGAGTCTTCTCGTCCGTTTCAGGTGTAATCATCATTACGAGAGGGGCATATGAATATGGATGTTCTGTTCCGTTGCCACTTTAGCATATGCATCCGCTGGTGATTGATTGATTAACGGGTTATCGTGGTGCAAGACCTCTTTCTGGCCAGAGGAACGCCAAACATCTATCGGTGGCTGCCACTTTCTAGGTAATTCATGCTATGCCGACTGCGGTGAGCCTATACAGAAGTCTCGTCGGGGAACACGTATAGTAATGTACTGGGTGTCAGAAAAGTGACTGGCGCAATGAGAAAATAAAGAAAACAAAATATGGTAACAATGGTGACCCACATTGTAGCTTCACGTGCGATACGTTTTCTTGGGGCCTGCAGTTTGATAACTTCTGTGGTGCGAACTGAAAAAGGACCAATGTACACTGCAGGAGCTACAGTCAGCCATTAGCCATCAGACTATATATATATATATATATATATATATTGTAACGACGTGAGATCGACGAGGACGTGGAGCAGGACCACAAAAAATACAGATTATCACTCGTCAACGAAAAACCAAGGACGTCTTCATCTCTCCACGCTTAACCTAAAAACCTGCGCTACTTCAACCTCGTCCCCAACCCACGGCATTATATTTATTGTGCCAAATATAGTTGTGCCATTTGCTCACCCTTTAGAAAATATTGTCACGGCTCTACCATCGTCCCGGTGGTAGAGGCTTGGGAAAAAGCGGCAACATAACTGTGGCAATGTATAGTTGTGCCAATATATAGTTCGTACAGTAATGGTGCCCGCGTGTATCAAGTCTAGGCGTTCTTTCAAGCCGTGCTGTTCCAACTGCACCAAGTCGAAGGTGATTCGACATGCGCAGTCGGTCACTGAAAACGGTCGAGAAGCAATCGCGGACGTCAAAGTGATGTCATTTTTCAGTTCACATCGTCCACAACAAAAGTTCGTTTTACTCGGAGAATCGGGTAATGTTTAAGTTTGAAAGACGAAAAACAAACAAACAAACAAAAAGCCCACACTTTCTCGACAGCCCGCAGATCTGGACAACGTCTGCTGACGTCACACGTGCAGGCCGCTTATATTTAGCCACCTGCTTGAATGGTTCGTCACAACCCGCTGTCGTCTGCTTGCCGTCTGCGTGACAGCCGGATTCTCAGTTTTCTTCCCCCATTACAAAAGTTAATTTTACTAAGAGAAAGGCATGCTACTCCCCATAATTAAATGACTTGTAAAATAGGCACCCACATACCCGAAAGCCCACAGACCTGGCCCATATTTCTTTTTTTAATGGCGCCAGAATAGTAACAGAGTCCCTCTCGAAGCACGTATTGTCGACCTGCACGCCCCCCTCACGTCACGGGCTGGACGATCGACACCATAGTATACCCAACGCCCAATGGCAGTGAGATCTCTTTTATTTTTAAACCCCCATATAGACACCTGAAAATGTACGACGCACTTGTCACAATCACGTGCTGGTGTTTTCTTCTTTTACTCTTATGTGACAATATTTTTCACGTCTCTGCTCCGACTGCTCCCACTTACCGCTTTAACACCTACGCTTTCTCTCCCTCTCTCTTTCCTTCATTTTGGTGATTAAAGACTTGTCGACACCTATGTAGGACGAGAATATACTGGTATCGGCGCGTACGATCAATTAAGGCGTACGGAAAGTCAGCGATAACAAGAATCGGAAAAGAAAAGTACGCGAAAGCATCGGAAAATTTGAACAAGTAGTAACAAATTTGAGAAGAAGAAAAAAAAAGAACCAGCGGAGACCTTGGTTTCAGGGATAGGAACCTTCTTCCCTTCCACCCCTCACAGCGTTTCCTTGTTTTTTTTTTTTACACCGCCCCATTGCTTCCACTATAACAACGTCATTTTCTAGAGGCCGTTCGTTGTACTAGGCTAAATCGTCTTTCCTTTTCTCTTTTAAACGATTTTGACGCGTAGGAATCGTATAGTCGTGTATATACTTCATTGTTCGGTCGGCTAATCGGGTGCCATCAAGGAGAGGGAGAAATAACGAAAAAATATATATAAATAGATATTATAAAAATAATAAATAGATAGACGGCCTAGGCACTCGGCGAGCGAAGCCGGAGACGTGCCGCGCGTGCGAAAAGAAAAAAAAAAAAACGCTCGCCGCGCCACCTCGCGGCCAGCTCGCGTAACTTTTGGCGTGCGCGAACGAGACCGCTAGAGTTATAGAGAGAGAGAGATACAAAGAAAAAAAAAAGAAAGAACGCCGATCGAAAGTGTAATTACGGCCGAATCCCCGCGTCCCCCACAGTATCGGTCCGCGCTCCGTTCGCCCTCCTATACGTGTGCTATACCCAGGGCCTCGGCAACTTAATTCTTTAGACATTCTTTTTTATTTGTTGTCGATTGTTTTTTTTTCTCATTGTTTCGCGCTCATATGCCCGACCACCGCTACCAGCCTTCCGTGCTTTCCCGTTTCGAGCTGGGTCTCGGCCTTTTCAGCATGCGCGCGGCATAGCATCGTGGGGCTTATTAACGATAAACAGGTCGCAGATATAGCCTCGGAACGAAAGTGTTGTCATTTACGTACGTCGGCGTTGCTGGTCCGTTTTGTTTTTGTTTCGCTCGCGCTTTTTGTTTCCGTCTCGGGTTTTTTTTTTCTTTACGCCGAGTGTGGTTCTTATACCCGTTGGTGTTATTGATGTTGTTTTTCTTCTCTCGTCGGCTGGTGATTGTTGTTCAATCGTACCTGTTTGTCCGTGGTGCACGTTACCTTTCCTGTTTATTTGTTTGAATATAAGGTTCCTCGACTTTTGTTCTTTATCGCTGTTGCTGTTCCTCGACTCTGTTTTTATTCGGACGGAATTCCGCAGACGAGTCTTTCTCACCACTTTCTGGCAATGGCTACGCCTTCTCTATCCTTCTTTTTTTCTTTTTTCGGACGTTCGTTTTTAGGTATAATCGCATGCGATTGTACATACGCAAATCTGTTTGTTTCGTACAGGTAGTCCTATAGCAAACGGTGGTTTTTCACTGGTATATTAAATATTCCAACAACGAGTGTCTTAATCGTGCGTGAGCTTGGAATATGTTTGGGCACCTATGACGGAAAGGGGGAGGAGGAAGGCGGGGGTTCCACGAACATTATTCTCATGCAACTTTCTTTTTTTGCGTGAGATTATACCACCATAGCCTTGTTACACTTTCTTCTGTTTTACCGAGCATTACCTATTGCCAAAATTCGAGCTTGTTATCTTAGTATTTCTTTTTATCACGCTTCGTTTATGAACCAAAACGAAAACGAGTAGCTGTCGCCAGCATACGACTGACAATGAGTCATCCACTCCTTTGCATCCAAAAGAAGCAAAAGAAATTAAATAAAAAGCAAAGGAATTATTACGTTCAATTATACTTAGAACAGGAGAATACGTAGTGACGCAAAGGGTGGGCAGCTTTCCGCGAAATGTTGCCGTTACAACAAAGTGCACGAACCCTGGGGGTCGTCATGCTTCTTGCCTGACATTTCGTAGACTGGTCGCGTTGCTTTTGACGTTCTTCTACGCCTTTTGTAGTTCTTTTTCAACCTTTAACCACTTCTTCCCGTTGCTATTGACCGTTAGATTCGGTATCTTACCGCATCCTTTCCTGCCTTTTACACCAGAGGCCATTGCTGGCAAATTAAAACAAAAAGGATGAAGAAAAGAAAGAATATGATGTAAGGACTGGAAAGCGCTCTCTATCGCTCGTTTATGGCGAGCCGAAAGAGGCCAGAACCGGGAACCGGCCGTTGCTGAAGCTCGTATATTGCGTTGGAGTGGGTGAAAGCACTCGTTTTAACGAATTTCCTATACGAGGCTTAACACGAATTCGTCTCGACCGGTAATGAGGACGGTTCTTTTATTTATAGAGCGAGGGTCCGGGTGGGGGTGGGGTGGAGAGGGGTGACTGAGGTATATGACCGATTGACCTTGATAACGATTAACGAGCCCGATTTTTCACTCGTCCGTTGCAGATGACCTCACCGACTTAATTATTCGATAACGCGGGAGCCGACCCGATTGTGCAATCGTCAAGAAAGGGAGGTGATTACAGGGATACCGCGTTGAATGGCGTGATTGATCGACTCCGATAGCAATCGATGAGCCCAGTGTCGCTCGCGTTTATAGAGAAGATCACTACTTTATATTAATTTACTGCTGCAAGAGGCGGCTGGAACTTTGTAAGTATTTAAGGGAGAGGGTTAATTAGGGATCCCGACTGTGCGTAGTTTAGGAGAGACAGCGCGTGGAAGAGGCATTCGTACGAATATGAATATGAATGTACTGTTTTGATCATTGGCAATAAAGGTATTATTATTATTATTATTATTATTATTATTATTATTATTATTATTATTATTATTATTATACGTGAGTGGGGAGACTATGTGGTTTCTTCTCAATGAACCATGTTTGGGAGCGAAGATTTCTCTGCGAACTCTCCCGGAGTTTCGTAATCGTGGATGCTGGTGTTCTCGCCGAATAGCTTGCTTACACGCACTTAAACACACATCCACACACAGACGCACACACAAAGACAGCACCACCATCTTTACTACCCTCACAGGTGTCCTGGCTGCTGGCCTCGTGTCCTACGGAAGTACCTAACCAGTGACAAAAACAAATTATACCCAAACTTCCTAATCGCAACAAAATATGCGTCATCAAGAGCACAATCCTTAATTGCTTGCAGAAAATCTTTCTATGCCTATTTTCCTAAGGTTTGGGGTTTGGCGGATCTGCTTGATTGGACCATCGCAAAGTGCAGTTTACTGTTGCACTATCTCCAGGATCGGCCAGCTCTAGTTGGCACGCCGGTCCTATAGACAGGGTGTCGTATCGCAGAGGGGGAGGATACCGAAGAATGTGGTAATACGCGGTCACGTAGGTCACGTGGTGGAGATTTCTCTTCCGCGTCCTATGACACGTTCCCTCGCAGGCGGCTGGTCGCTATGGTGCAAAACTCTGTGCCGGGTATAATCACTCGCGTGACATCTGTTTAACCGCTTCGCGAAAACTTCGTTTCTCGGATTCCAGCACGTGGGTTCAAGCTGAACATTCTTTTATGTTCCTATAAAACTACTTTTTCCACTGACTCCGCCCCTTTCGCTTAACAATACTTTCGCTATTACGATCGGCCGGGGACTGTTCTTACGAAGCGCACTAGCGCGCGCAGTGGTTTTGTGAACACAAGCACGTGACCGCCATTTGCATGCGTCCTGATCTTGTAAAGGCTCGCGTTCCCCCTTCCAGTGCATCTTATCCAAAAGGCACAACGCGGGAAGGTATTTGGATTATTCCAAACTTTATGACGTTCAACACACACACACACACACACACACACACACACACACACTCACACACACACACACACACACACACACACACACACACACACACACACACACACACACACGCACGCACGCACGCACACACACACGCACGCACGCACGCACACACACACACACACGCACGCACACAAAAAAAGACATTGATCAGCGCTTTGTTTCCTACAGGGATTTCAGTGACAACAGCGGTATTGCTTCCGCTTCGTTTAATTTCATCGAGAGAGGACAGCCCTTCTTCTTTCTTTCTTTTTCTTCTCTCTCGCTTTTCTTTTTCTGAGCGTTGTCAAAGCGTCAGGTATGCTGCCGTTGAAAACTTGTAAACTCTGCCTAGACTACGAGACCCGCAATTCGGCACTGACACGCACATATTAAGGGCAATTTTAACAGCTGAGCCCCTCTACAGCCGGCTATGGCGTAGCGCTATTGCGCAAAAGGCCCCGGGTTCGAATCTCTGGCCTCGACGGCAGCATTTAGATTCAGGCGAAATGCAAAAAAACGAGCATTTACTTGGATTTAGGGGCCCGATGAAGAACCCCAGATGGCCGAAATTAATCCTGAACCCCCGCTAGGGCGTCTCCGATAGCCCAAAATTGCAACCGTTAAGTGCCCCGTGTCAAGAATGGCGAGCTGCGAAACAGGATTGCCACACAGTAACGACAGGGCGACACGACGCGCACCTCTCCCTCTCCGTCGCTGCAGCTGGGAGGCGATCAAAGAAGCGACCTTTGCGCTGGAATCCGCCGCCTTCCTCCAGCCCCTTCGACATTGTGACGGAACTAGTTCGGTGCGTGAACAATGATTCCGGAGTTCCCCAACGCGGAGCTGATTTGACACGCATGGACAAGCTGCCGCGGGAACGACGTATTTTTGTGCTTCTCACGGTTCGGAGTGGCACGGAACAACGAGCGACCCTCGATCGGCAACGATAGTTCCCGGAACGGCACCCCGCCAACGCCGTCGTCGGGCATCAGAGCGCGGTTGCCTTTGTGTACGTAAACTGATCTGCAGAGCAGCGGCGAGTTGGTGATGAGTAAACGAACAGTCGCCGCGTCATATGACCGGCGGATCGAGTGTATAAAAACTGTGGTTGTGCGAATGCTGAGGACACTTCTCTTGAGCAGTCATGTTAGACTGAGTCACTTCTCTTGAGCAGTCATGTTAGACTGAGACACTTCTCTTGAGCAGTCATGTTAGACTGAGTCACTTCTCTCATGCAGTCCTGTTGGACTAATACTCTTTTTCTCAAGCAGTCATGTTAGACTGATTTAGTTTCTGTAAATAAACCCTTTTCCTCGTTCTCGATGAGAAACAGTTCTTCACTTCATCAACGATCTCAGCGTAAATAAGTTGGACGACGGCACGGGCCAGCTACCTTCGAATTCATGCCGTACTCCAAGCTTGGCAAAGGACCACGGACGATGGGATTGAGCCCCCAATCCTGACACCCGAGACAATAAATCAGAATCGGAGGGCTCAGTGAAGATAAGCTGACGTTATTTGCTTTCGCATGGTGTCTAGATGCGTCCGCTCAATCAATCAATCAATCAATCAATCAATCAATCAATCAATCAATCAATCAATCAATCAATCAATCAATCAATCAATCAATTAATTAATTAATTAATTAATTAAATCAATCAATTAATTAATCAAGCAATCTATCTATCTATCAATCAATCAGAAGACGAAGAAGAAGAAATCCTGATACCGCTAAACTTAGCATACAATTACGATAATTAATAGCGTATTTCATGGTACAGCAAATAACCACATCTGATTATGTAGTGATCCAAACACAGCTAGATTGAATAGCTCTCGAAACGCGACTCAATTTTATTCTCAGTTCAATTCAACTGCGCGTTAAAATGAAACGCGAACTCATTGGTAATCCGCCCACGGCGACCCGAACCGCGAGACGCCACCGATCTCTCCAGCGCACACGTAACATCCGATATCGGAGCGCACGCCGGCGTAGGCGGGTCGCGGAGGGGAGGGGGAGGCGCACCGATGTCGTAAGGGTCCTGGCCGACGGTCTATTCGGAGAGACGCGAAATGTGGGACAAGAGATCGAAGCCACCGCGTGTCCCGTTCCGGCCGCCGACGTCTCCGTCTCCATGCGGGGAAGCAATGCAAACAAGCCGCGGCTGTAGCGCCGTCGCCCACTCGACGACGAGACTACGCGGTGAACCGGAAGCAGTGACCTGGCACCCAGAAAAAAAAAAAAAGAGAACGCGGTCAACGGACTTCGGCAGTTCCTCCTGCTTCGAACTCATTCACGCAGCTTCACTCAAACCGGCGATTTGGAGAGGTCGTCCGACCGAGTTGGTCGCAAAGCGAACTGGTCCCGATCCTGAAACCCGATTTCCAATGGCCGCTTAGGTTCGAAAAAAAAAATCGACCAATTTCGCGAAACGGCGCGCCGACCGATACATCAGCAGCGCGAACGAAATCGTAATGCTGCTGAGCCAATCAAAGGCGAGGGAGTAGGGCTTCAGAATACGTAACTTATCAAGATGCCTGAGAGGTGCCCGTTGGTGACTCGTTACTGAAGTACTAATGCGCCAAACAGACGACACAAGAAGAGACACGGACGAGCGCTTGACCGTGTCTCTTCTTGTGTCGTCTGTTTGGCGCCTTAGTACTTCAGTAACATGCACCACCTAGCTCAACAAAAAGTTCTGCTGGTGATTCGTACTGACCACGAACAGCGCCAATGCAACAGGGGGAGCGGAAGGGGGGGGGGAGCGAAAACGAAACGAATAAAGCGCTTGTCCCGTCTCGTTTTCGCTCTCGTGTTGCCTTTGCGCGGTTCACGCTGTCACATTACGCTGGAGGTTATATTGCGGAGCGAGTGATGGCGGTGAGAGCAGACGCGATACGGCACAGATCGCAGGAAATTTCAGTTTTGAAGCACAGAGGACGACATCGATACCGCGGCGCTACTGGAACATGGCGTGGTCAAAGGAGACGGACATTGTTATCGAGTACTGGAGCTGTTTGCGCTGGCTATTGAGTAGTGAATATATGTTTTTATCCCCAAGCATGTAGAGGTTTATTTATATGTCATACATTTTTGTAACGAAATTCTTTTTATCATCTTCATGTTTCTTGTACGCGCTTACGTATGCCTAGTTATGCGTGCTTACGTGCGCCTGGCTTATCCGAGATGAATTGCTAAGCGTAACGTACACCTGTGGTTGCAGTAGGGCTAATATGTAGCGTACACCTGTGGTTGCAGTAGGGCTAATATGTAGCGTACACCTGCTGGTTACAGTACGGCTAAGCTCTAGCTCACGTCTGCTGGTTACAGTACGGCTAAGCTATAGCTCAAGTCTGCTGGTTACAGTACGGCTAAGCTATAGCTCAAGTCTGCTGGTTACAGTACGACTAAGTTATGATGTACGTCTGCCGGTTACCGCATGGCTATGCTATAGAGTACGAATGGGTATTCTGCAGCCCTCACGTGTAGCCTCCTATGAATGTTGTAGCATGCCACTGATGTGTAGCGTGTCTCACAGTGTAATAAACTAGGAGCATCATCTAGACCAGTGTACAACAGTCCATTACGGATGTGTAGCGTACCGCTACTGGATATGGTACGGCTAAGGGCCGATTTACGCTCGAGCCGCCCATCGCCGCAAGCCGCACCGCACGCGTGCGGTCGCGCGAAATATTGCACGTATCAACCACTTGTGCACAAATTTCGGTTTACAATGTGTAAGGTATACACTGTGCACACAGTGTAAACCGAAATTTGTGCACAAGTGTTTGATACGTGCAATCTTTCGCGCGACCGCACGCGTGCGGTGCGGCTTGCGGCGATGGGCGGCTCGAGCGTAAATCGGCCCTTACGTACGGTAACGAACAAAGCAGTGCTTGTAGTCCTGAGACGTAGCTTACCACAACGATGTAACATGCCATAAGCGCTGTAGTTATTCAGTGATGTGAAGCGTACGGCGCAGCACACTACTGGTGCACCGCATACAGCCAACATGCGGCGCCATTACTTATACGTAGCCTACCGCTGCTGGTCGCCGTACGGCTAAGCTTTACCATACGGATGAGTTTGTCTAAAGTCCGTAGCGTACCGTATAACAGTTGCACTGCTTTGGGGTATTCAGCGATTTAGTTACCAACGCATATTTTTCATTAGCACTCCTGGAGAAACAGGGAGAGAAAGACTATTATGACTTCACTTATAGTCATTTGGAAGCATCTCAAGCCGAATGCACAGAACTAAGAAAATCTGTGCTAATTTTATTGCGCACTTGAGAAACATGACGTCAGTGTGCCGTCCAATATTTAAATTGTTCGAGCTTTATACCGAGCGACAGAAACAGGCTCAAGGCCCGCAAAAATCGATAAACTTCAGAAACTACGAAACAACAATCAAGAAAAGAAGTCGCCGGAGATGTAGACCTGAAACCGCTCTGAATTGAAAAGTGAAGCTGTCGACGACTCTGGTGCTATGAAGCAGACGAACGTAATAATCATGTAACTAATAAATAAAAATAGAACGCAGTCGCGAAAATTTGGATCTGCGTTGTTTCAAATGACACGGGCAGGATTTATTGATCAACACGGCAGGCGTTTGCAATAGAAGCTCCCACGCATAACTCAAGATCAATAATATGTGCATTTTTTGTGATACTATATAGTAGCTGTCGTGATTCTGAGGTGGCGAGTTTGACGTGGGAGTCACCGTAAAAGCAATAAAATAAAGTAGGTAGTATCAAAGGCAAGAATTAACGACGTATAAATCGCTGCCTTTGCAACCTCTAATGTCGGGTACTCGAACCTGAAGTCATTAAGGCTGTTGTGAGTGTCCCAGAGTTAACTGAAATGACGAGCTCGGAGAGACATTATCATAATGCTGCACTTGAATGCACAAAGACTGGAAGTTATCTGAGCTAGCTCCATCGGTGCACGCGACAATGTGAATGGAAGTCTGTACTGAGAAAATTCGAGCTGCCTTGATTAAAAAAAATCACGTTCGGCATGATTTCGCAGCCTCTCATTCAAAAGATGTCGCTTTTGCTTTCAATTGAAGTTTTTTTGAATAAATCATCACTTCTGGGACCTGACTCAATCGTCGCTAACTTTCTTTCCCTAAACCTCCCCAAAACCTAAACTTTACCACCACCTCCTTTCCCACCTCCCCAACCACCCTAAATATGGGGAAAATTAGAGCAAGGGGACCACGCAACAAGGACAACTGAAACCATCACCTCTGGAAATTGACTCACTTTTCGTTAACGTCCTCTCCCTAAACCTCCCTAAAAACCTCACCGTTCCGACCAGTTTTCCCACCTCCCTAAACCTTCCTAATTATGGGGAAGAAGAAAGAAAAACGAGAACAAGCGGACCACGCAACAAGGGAAAACTGAAACCATCGAACCTTCGTTACGTCACATGGCGACGTCACCACGCAAGCGCTATGCGTCATCATCTTTACTATGCACATCAATACTAGCTACACTGCGCGATGCTTCGCTCTGTGCGTCGGAAAGTTCACGAGCGCAGGGAGAAGTACACACAAAGACGCAGAAACGAAAAACGCACTGCGCGTGCCAGAGTGAGACGGATCGGTGCCAATCGATGCGATGAACGGGAGGTGAACTCGGATCACGCTGTGTTACCAAGAGCACGCAAAGGCAGGCAAGCGTATGTGGAAAGATGACCTGGCGTTTTCGGAACACGCTATATGCGAGCTTGTGTAAATCGATCATGCTTCCAACTCGGCGCCCAAACATTTATTCCAGTTTCCCTGATGTAGAAACGATGGTTATAAATAGGGAATCCCGGGAAGGGTACTCTTTCTTTCGATACAGTTTTTTTTATGCGTAGCATTAGGAGCGTCAAAGGGGAAAAAGTGTATGCGTATGAAGTGCGGGAAGCCGGTCGCATGGTAGAAGTAGAGAAGGAATGGGGGAGCTTAGAAGAGCGCGTGTATGTATGTATGTATGTATGTATGTATGTATGTATGTATGTATGTATGTATGTATGTATGTATGTATGTATGTATGTATGTATGTATGTATGTATGTATGTATGTATGTATGTATGTATGTATGTATGTATGTATGCATGCATGTATGTATGTATGTATGCATGCATGCATGTATGTATGTATGTATGTATGTATGTATGTATGTATGTATGTATGTATGTACGTACGTACGTACGTATGTATGCAGTGCAACTGACGATGGTTGGCTCCGGACCACCGTCAGTTGGACTTCGTTCCTTGAAAAGGCAGTACGTGTATCGAGTGAGCTCCTGAACAACACCTTGTAATGCGGTGAATGCGGTTTAAATCATGGATCCGGAACCTCAAAAAGATGAGACGTAACGTTAACGCATTTCTCTGCTATTCACCCCTAAATCACCACTGATTATTTTTAAAAATTGTTCTGCTAGTTTTGGTGTTACTTTCGACTTCTTCTCGACGAAATGTTGGTTTCGCGGTTGTTCCGTCCACCGGAAACACAAGCCTCAATTGTCACTCGAAAGTGATCGCCACGTTATTGTTTCATATGTGTGTGTTCCTCATCTGGGCACCTGCTTTATTCAGGCTGCCTGACGCGCTGTAGTGTATGTGTTTGGAGCTCTGAATGCGCGTATATGTTGGAACTCAGCGTGACGCCAGCTTCTCCTCGCCTTTTGTCTTTCTGTGTTCGCGTGGATATAGGACTGTATGATCTAGATTTTTTTTCGGCACTTTGACGTTGTTTCGTCTTATCCTGAAATATCGCAATAATTATATTGCTACGGTGCTTCTTACTGTTACCATTATGCGCAAAAGGAGTAGACTTCGCAACTATAGGGTGACTATCGCGTCTTTCTTTTATTTTCATTCGAATAAAAAGGGAAATCGCTCACGCACCATTCCTTCTTTTTAGAAATACGAGATGCATTCGACAAATTACGCTGCGCACGCGATATTAGAATCAAGGTACTAGAAACCCCTTTATGTGGTCTGTAAAATATACACTTCCTGGAGTCATCTGCCTACGTCTGTCTTCTAGTACAAAACATTCATGGTAACAAACGAAACCGAGCGCTAAGACGAAGCAAGACGATAAAAATTGCACCGGTGTGCGGGCGTATTCCTATCTATCTACACACCGGCATATCCTCCTTTCTAATCCCATCTCGGCACTTATCTCGGCGCAATCCTATCTCTGCACAAAGGCCTACCGACAGACAATCCCACACTATCGACGCACCGGCACCAAGACGGCGCCGGTGTGCAGTCTTCTGACATCTTGGGCCTACTTCAATTACGGGCAGCCTGTTGCAGCTCACATTGCACGTGACTGTACGTGAGACGTTGCTCGTATTGTGCCATCCTTTCTTTGCCTTCCGACTTAGCGCCGACGTTTTGTTTGTGACCGGTAATCCAATTATCCAATTACCCAAATTGCCAGTCCTAATATGACACTGATTTCGCTCGCCAGCCGGCCATGAATTAAACCGGTATGATAGGTATTGATTGATTGATTGATTGGCTGCTTGATTGATTGGTTGATCTCAGCGTACGCAAACAGAAGCGGTACCAAAAGGTATGTCGCACAGTAAGCACGCCACCGTCACCGCTACTGCTTCTGCTGATGTGGGCCCAAGACGTCGCCCCCCCCAGGAGCCACACTAGGCCTACCTGCCCTAACTTCCTACCCTGCAATGGCAAATAAAGTTATTTCTCTCTCTCAGCTTCTGCTGATGACGATGGCAATGGCACACCTCAGATTACTCTCCAGCTTTCAGTAGCAGGAGTCGGGGCACACGCTTCAAGGAAGCTTCAGGTCTGAGCTAAGATGATTCCAGACCCTCGGATTCGACAGCTTCCATTGTGAAGCTGGCTGTCGTGACCCGCCACGGTTGCTTATTGGCTACGGTGTTGGGCTGCTAAGCCCGAGGTCGCGGGATCGAATCCCGGCCACGGAGGCCGCATTTCGATGGAGGCGAAATCCGGAAACTCCTGTGACTTAGATTTAGGTGCTCATTAAAAAACCCCGGGTGTCCCCAATTTCCGGAGTCCCCCACTACGGCGTGCCTCATAATCAGATCGTGGTTCTGCCATGTAAAACCCCATAATTTAATTTTCTTTTGGCTGTCGTGGCTGAAATCGATTCTCTTCCTTACTGTACCAAAATATGGCTTGCAGAATGCGCCCGTGTTAAAGAGGCAAAATGTAGCAAGGCGCATGACTATGCCCTACGTTTTGAATATGACCTCCCCCACCGTTCACCGCCCTCAATGACTCTTTATTTCCAATTTTCCCATTCCAGAAAATCTAGGGTCTGCTGTGCGTTTCTGCGGGGGATCTGGATGGGAAACATTTAGTACACAGCCCACTGTCATGACCTGGAACCTAGACGATTACCACACTGTATCGTGTAAATCTTTATGTAGGTGTTCCGCTATGTGTGTGTGTGAGGGGGTGGGTGGGGGGGGGGGGAATGGATGCGTGTGCTGAGGGAGGCTTAATGGCGTAACAACCACTGAAAGCCGACTAATTCTGCCGAGGTTCACACCTACAAGGATCCGCGAAGGGTCCTCTCGAAGTGTCACCCTGAACTGACACGAGCGCGAGGTGTCTCCACCAGACAAGCACAAACCGGGACAGTGCTCGCACCAGCCCGTATTGGCCTCCTGGCCGTCCCACGTGCTCTGACCATACAGCAGCGCCGCACCTTAGCCACTGTCCACAAAAGTCCGCGTTATTTCTTCAATTCTCTACCCTCCGCATCCTAGGCCTAGGTATACACGATTATTAGGCATCGCTTCTTTAAGAACGGGCCGGAAGCCTACGAGCTGAACCGTTTAGCAAACGGTAGGAAACCTGAGCTTAGGTACACCCAGAGCACGTGAGCTGTGCGCGTTCGTGACTTCTGCTTTGCGTGTGGTTAAATTGTTCGACGGAGAAGGTTACCGCTGGTAGGGTGGAAACCGTGGTGGCTACACACCCGGGCTACGTGAAGCTGGCTGCGTCTGCAGCTGTTCTTTCGCGTGCTATTAAACTGCTAGCCAGTGAAGGTGACCGCTAGCAGAATCCGAACCACGGTGGAAGCACGCCCGGCATACGTGAAGCCGCCTTCGTCCGCGGCTGTTGTTTTGTGTGCGATCAAACTGACTGCCGGTGATGGTGACCGCCAGTGGAGCCTGAACTACGGCGAGATCGAGTGTGCGCGTGTGTGATCCGTGTCTGGACGACAAGAGGTGGACGCCGACGCCTCGAGAGGTTTATAGATCAAGTAAAACTCTTGCTTGGGCTAGCTGGTTCATGCTTGAAGTAGGTAAAGGCAAGGCGCAGAATACCAGGACTTAGGAAGAAGAACACAAACACGCCCGTCTTGTCGTTTGTGTTCTTCTTCCTAAGTCCTGGTCTTCTGCGCCTTGCCTTTACCTACTTCAAGGTTTATAGGAACGCGCCGATCCGACACTTGGGAAGTCCGCTCCGGGGACGATAAACGAACGCCGAGCAACTCCCGGGCAAATATGCTGCCGACATCACGCCCCGACACCGAACACCGCCTGGCCGCCGTGGAAGCCAGCCGCCGACGTCGAGGCGCCGACGTCGAGGGTCACTTACGGGCCGCATCGGTTGGGACGGACTGCCGGCGCGCCCGGTTTGCTGCATGTCACTTATGATTCTGTGGACTCTAAATATTTGCTTTCCCGATTATTGTTTAGAAATGTAGTTTGAACTGATGTTAGTTGTTCACGTTGCGATTGCACATCGTACTTGTTCGTCGTTGTTACACCTTGCTTTGGAATTGTCACGTTTATACTTCTTCTGTCTAACATATTCACATCCACCACTTAATAACGCCAGTTTGTTTTGTTGCTGAGAAATCGCATTACTGCCCTTTGCTTGATTTCATCTGACCTTTGTCTCGTTCACGACGGCAATTGGCGAAAGCCAGGCACCAGACTCCACCCCCTTATATGCCACTACTCAGGAGGAGCTAACTCATCGACTTCGCGTCGTGACAGCCACGGGGCAACCACGTCGGGTGGTTAAATGAAAGACACAGTAAGTACATAATTTCTTGTTGTCCTCTTAGTGCTGGCACGTACAAACTGGCACTAGAAAGCAAATGCAGGTTACATTTCTAGAGCGTCGTGCTACGGGAAGCGCCAAGTCGGGCTTGTTCTAGCCGGAGCATAGCAGACGGCAAAAAGGCAAAAGTATCTTTGTGACGTCACCAGGGGCCGAAATCGGTCGCGCACGAGGTCCATGACTTACGCAAAGAGTTTGAACGAATTGAGAGCATCTTGTGCCTGGAAAGAACAGCTGAGCCACGTCAGAACGGCAGTTCAACACCAAGTATTCATGTGAGAAGGAAATTTCAGCAGCACTGCTCTTTGTTCCCTGCATTCGTGCTTGCAATCGATCCAATGTTAGAGCGGTTCAATAAAACCCGCTGGTAGGAGCGCCTTCTGTTCCGGGAACAGGATGCATAAAGCTATAAGCGTATGCTGCCGATGACGTCATTTTTTGCTTTGATCCTGTCAAAAGATCGTGACGTCTATTCGTTCTCCGGGTTTTGGGAGAAGCACTTTTTTTTTCTTTTTTTTGCCACTCTGTGCGATTGAGCTTTACAACCGCGACATGATGTCTTGCACAATCACCTGACTGCAGAGTAATGTAAGCAAACCTATCATTCGGGGCTTCTGGTACCGACTCACGCAAAAGGCCAAGAAGATGATAAAAAAATGACTGTGGCTTAGCTAAGGTTAAGCCCAGGATGCGAAGCATACTAGCCTTTATTTTAGTTGTTGAACCACTGTTTAGCCTGGTGAACTGCTGTTGCTTGGCTATATTTGGTTCGGCTAGACGAAGAAACAACTCATGCGTTACTCTGCTTCGCCTTCAAGAGTGGAACGCGACAGCGTTCCCGTCGACCCGCCAAGGGGTGTGAGACAATGGGCTACGGCGCAGCGACTACGCGCCCCGCATTGGACGCGGTGAGCGTCGAGCAAAGCAGCGTTCGGCGCGGCAACGAAATGTGAGCCTGAGCAAGCGACGCACGCCTGAGCCTTAGAAACAGCTCGTTTCTAAGGCAACACCGCATTCACTAGAGGCACTTTTGTACCGCTTTGAAGCATCGTACTAGTGGCTCAGTGGTAGCGTCTCCGTCTCACACTCCGGAGACCCTGGTTCGATTCCCACCCAGCCCATCTTGCAAGAGTTGAGCCAAAGCCACCTAGAAAATCAGTCTCTGTAGCACGCCGCAACCTTCGCTTCTCATTCCAACGAGCAGCTCTGTCTCCAGGAGGCATCTCACCTCGTGAGTGTCTAGCAGAGGCAAGCGCAGCTGCTTATATACCGCCGCGACGCCGCGAGCGACGGCGCGAATTGGAGCCCCGTTTCTCCTCTGTCGTGACGTCACGGTGTCACGTGGTATTAAGGCGACACCGCCGCGCCTGAGGAGCTGGGTTGAGCTCTCGTAATATGCTTCACATAAAAAAAAGCTTAAAAGTAATTGCCCCGTATGTGAGAACAGATGGCTTACAACATCTAAACAGTTGATTTTCTTTTTCACTCATAAGTCGGCGACAATGACGTCGATCAGCTCTCAAAACTAACTGCCAGGAATTCCAGCAACAAACTCCAAACCCCTCCCAAGTCCATCCTAATCCCGTATGCAGCATTCCAAAGCTTTGCTCCTGCAGAGGATGCTTTGCCGCAGCAAGCCTCTATGGTGGGAGACGCCTAACCTATTATTTGAAGGGGAAATACGTGTGAGAGAAATGATGAAGTAGCTCATTAGCAGTTAACTTAGAACATATCGGGCATGCTTAAGGCAAAACAAGAAAGCTGCCAAAAAACGCAAGTTTAACTTTGTTTCTAAAGTGAAATTTCCCGGTCTTCTTACGAGCAGTCGAGCATACATTATATATAGTGTGATGGGTCATATATCTATAATAATGACTGTAACCATGACCTAAATTTAACCCTGAACCATGGTTGTGGTCAAAGAGAGAGACTTTGTAAAGTGAAAGGTAGATCTAAACTTGATCATGGGTGCATAGTATGAGACCCTTACAGGAAATCTAGTACTTATAGCTCCTGAAAGGTAAAGTTTAAAGTATACAGGTGTTTATTTTAATATTAAATGATCCATCCCGCACTTGAGAAGTACTGAGAAATAACGGTGTATGCTTGTTTCAACAGAAAAAAACAAACATTCGGGCAGATTTTTTTCTATACCTCTAAATAAGAAATAGTGACTAGGCCGTTATTTATACCTATCCCCGTAGACACAAACGCCACCACCGCTCACATTCATTGACACCAGCATTTGCTCGAACACTCGCTTACTGGTTTTCTTTCCTTCCACAAAACATAAAAGAGTAGGGTAAGTTGAATGTCAGTTCTTTAGTTGATTTGTAACATTGCTGTCTTCTTTTATATCGTGAAACGCATTTATTCAATTTGCAATTATGTATTTTTCGTTGCTATCTCATTCCTGCTTGGTGCTAAACAGTCCGCAATATTGTACAAACTAGAACTCCGAATAAAACATACAGAAACGTTGACCTGAACTACGACCGTCTGACTCTTCGGTTGTTCTACGGTGTAATGTTGACAACTCGTCAGGTCGTGTCCTTTGCGACCAATGCGCGTTCAATTTCACCATTCGGGGACCACGGTGAGCCTAACGCTCCAAATCAACCCAAGTGGTATGACAGATGCCGTGGGAAAGAATGGCGCTGAATCGATCTTGACCACATGATGTCACTACGGTGTATACGAGCGTTTTACTGCGAGCGGAAGTGACGTGTTGGAAAACGGAACGATTTTGTTGCTTTGTTCAGTTACGGTGCACAAAGAGAGGCACACTGTAAGAAATCAGTTTACGGCTTGACTGCGAGGACCGGACGACCGCGTCGATGACATCAAAATCCGGCGATGACGCCGGCGTGACGAACACAATGATCTCCATTCGTCCAAGACCGCAATCATTTGATATTACATGGCCACCGGGGCTCGGACCCGCTGTAGGCAGTCCAAGTTTTGAAAGCGAATGAAAACGTTTACACGAGCGCGGAGTTCCCTTTCTTCCTTTATTTTTTTATAGCAAAGCTGTACATGGCTAGCCAATTCGTCCGTCCGTACACCTGTCGCCTGTACGCCGAAAACTCCTGCGGCGCAACCCCATGCGCATGCGCGAAAAAAAAGAAAGAGAGGCGTGCGATTGGCTGCACCAGTAGTGACGTCGTTTCTCTCCGTCACAGCTGAGGGCGCGCGCAGAATTTTCTCTACGGCATCCAAATGGGTAGGCCACGCGTCATGCGTACTCCTGAAGAGCAGGCAGCTTTCGATCAGCAACGCTACGTGCGGAACCGAGAGCGAGCTCGTCTAGGCCGTGCCGGTGCTGCAGCCCGGGCACAAGAACAGGCTCGTGCAGCCGAGCGCAAGCAGCAACTGCGTACCGAGGATCCGGCAGCCTACCAAGCCTTCGTTCAATGAACCGTCCGGATTGACTCAGTGATAAACACCGGGGACACAGTGGTGTTTTCTTTTTGCTGGACTCTGTCCGGCATTTAAATGTTGACACCGGCTAGTAATTAAACCCGGAACCTCACAACCAGCACAATAACGCCTTAATTACTAAACTTTCATGGTGGTGTGTTGGTTTCAACATTTCAAGTCGCGGCTGGCACCAGCATTAACAGCGTCATCATAAATTCTGAATTATCTGCGCGCTTCTCGAGTCCGTACGCCCTGTCGGCCTTCGAGGTCACGTCCCAGCTCGAACTGAACAACGACGAACCGCACTCTAATTGAAAACTCCGAGACCTGTACCTGCGTCAACGCGAGTTCCTCACTCACTCACTCAGACCCACCAAGCCTAGAAAAGGCAAAAAAAAAGAAAATGGCAAACGAAAACGAAACTATGCCGGTAAACGAGCCACAATTCGTATGCTGAGTCAGCGGTGGAAAAACAACTTCGCCGGGAGCACGTCCGAGTGAGCCAGTCGCTTCTATAACAACCGCCACAAACGCCGTGTCCTTGTCCCCCTCCCCCTCCCCCGCACCACATTCACTCTCTCTCGTCCCAGTGGAGTCGTCTCGCAAAACATAAACCAGGGCCAAAACAAACCGACTGCGCAATAAACACACACACAACAAGGAGCAAAGCGTCCAGGTTATGGATGAAACGATACGATGGAAAGAAAATGAATGGCATAAAAAGGGTGGCGAGGGGTTTTGCAAGGCCCCGAGGTAAGCGGGAGATGTCCCTCTGCTCCCCTTTCATCCCCATTTCTCTTCTCCTTTGTAACCCTCTCCCCACGGCAGGATGCAGAAACAAAAAAGCGACCTCGGAGGTCACGCAGCCGGAATCGCTTCGCACGAGCGAGTCGCCACCACTCGCCAACTCGCTCCGCCCTCCGAGGTCGACTTCAACGGAAAGCGTGGAAAGGAGGTGAACGAGGAGGTGCATGAAGACCAACGTAAAAGAAAAGAAAAAGGGAAACGGATTAGGGAAAATTAGGGAAGACTAACGTAAAAGAAGAGAAAAAGGGAAACGGCCTGCCCAGTCTTGCCCGTGAAGCTGAGCGTACAGTATCTATAAAAATTACCGCAGGGAACTAGTAGTCTACTAGCTCACTCCGCGCGGTGTCGCTTAGCGGCTATGGCATTGCGCTGCTGCGGTCGACGTCGCGGGTTCGACCCCAGCCGTCTTTCGATACAGCCAAAAAATGCAAGAGCGTTCGTGTAATTAGACTGAGCTGACCTTAGATTTAAAGAGCCCCAGATGGTCAAAATGAATCCGGACACCCTAACTACAGTGTCCCTCGATCATAATCGTAGCCCGTTTGCCTCTCTTTTTCTTTCGCTTGATTCCCTCGAATTCAAATTCTTTAGTGGTCTACGGGAGGTGCAAATACGGTGATTCAGCCAGCACGGGCCGGGTGACGTAGGCAGAACGTCACCTCGAGGGGGCGTGGCTTCGCGCTCGCAGCAGCCTCCCAGTTTCCGCTTCGCGCGCGCTCTGATAGCGGAAATTCGTCGTGCCACGGATATGTCAGGAGTGACCGGCAGCTTCTGTTGTACCGTGCTCAATACAGGCAGTCTCCCGCGAGTGGGGATACTTGAGAACCACTGCCGCTTGTGAGCAACGTGCCTTGTCGTCTTCGTGATTAGGTGCTACGTATGTCTTGCGTCTCACGTGCAATACGCGTCGCTCAGTCAGCGCAAGTGATCTACAGCGCATGCGCAGAGGTAACCCTTAAGCGTCGATGAAAGACACACACACACACCACCCTTGCGCAGTATGTTTAATATTTGCGTTTCACACCTTGTGTAGTAGTTTCAAAACCCCCTTTTAACGAGACAGCGTTAAGGGCTCCGTGTCGCAGAAAATCCGGTGTCGGCGGAGTTGTCCGTGAGCGAAAATTTCCGGTTACATTTAGGTATACGTATTTGCCACGCCTTGCCACATGACATGCGGTATATGCGGGTTATATTGACGCACGATTCTGTCACTAAAGTTGCTCATACGTTCTCTTACATTCTTGACAAAGTTATCCCTCGGAATTTTTAGAAAGACAGCCCACAAACAAATGACGTGAAACGAAACACATACAGCGTGTGCCTTTTATGTTAACTCTCCTCAGCCTTAAATACTAAACGCGTCAAATAATAATAGACACCTGAAAATGATGTACGCTTTTTTTTTTTTGTCGCGGCTGTGGACTACCTCCGCGATCGGCCTGCTCACGACGCCGCGTTTGTACCAGAAAGCTCGCCTTCGTGCATAGCATTCACCGCTAGCGTTTTCCGGTAAACATTACGCTTACATAAGCTGCAATCTCCGGGAAGTGTGGAAAGCAGTCAGGGATCTTTGAATGCTATCGGCATTTCACTCTTAAAGGCGAAGTTTAAGCGTCCTCCAATTTTTTTCTAAGCAATACTCAGGGGTCGAGGCGGAGGAAGCGGCTATCAGCAGACGTATATCGAGGTAGCTGTCTCGCGCAAGAATAAAAGCCTCAACCCCGGCGTCAGCACTGCACTCGCAATAAAATCAAGAAAATTTTGAGAGGGTCTCAAGTTCTCGTTTGTTTTTCCGATTAGCCACTTTCACAGCGTCTCTCATGGGCTGCGAGACAACTTCGCGTTCTAGCACACACGCTCTCCTTAGCAGAGTGAAATACCGCACATACAAGGCGCACCAGACTGCACAGACTAAACCTTAACTCAGACTTCCGGCCGGACTGCACCGACGCGAAGCGTCTCTTCTGTGTCCTTTGTGGCTGGGAGTTGCTCTCACGAGAGCTTACTCAGCACTAATTGGAATGGCTGATAGTCCTGCGTGTGATGTTTTCGGATGCAAGGAGAACATTGACAACTTACTGTGCCACTGTCCTCAATTTCACGCACAATCTTTGTCCAACAAATTCAGGAAACTAGATGACCGTCCTCTCAGTGAACAGACAATACTAGAGCAGCGCCCCCACCGATCATCGGCTCAAAAGGCCGTGAAGGCACTTTTGTGTTTTCTGAGAACGTCTGGTTTATACGAGTGGCTTTGACTCAAGAATGGTGTTGTCCGTGCACGTCTCTCTAATCCTCTCTATATAACCCTCTCTCTCTTCCGCTTTCCCCAGCGTAGGGTAGCCAACCGGACTCTTGACTGGCTAACATCCCCGCCTTCCTTATCTGTCTCTCTTGGACGTTAAACTCTTTAGATTGGTTCGAGGCAGCAAACCTAATCACCTTAGATGGTTAGCACTACCTACTTTTCATTTTCTTTTCTCTGTCTCCCTCTCTCCATCAACTCAGAAATTTAAACGACAATAAATTCACGAAGTAACAGTAGCTGCCACTGGTGTTGCTCCTGGGGGAACGCTGCAATTTTTTTTTTCATGTAGGGAAAACGTTCACCGTGTGGCTTTATTATGCAACACGAGTTAGGGCTGTAGACGCAAAGAGTGTTCGGACATTGGTCGCGCTCCTGAAACTGACATTAGCTCTCAAGACACTTCGAGATTTTCTCGTGGACAGTGGATTTTATAAATTAATTGCGAACAGTAGTTGATGTGAATATTTAATTTTCTCGATGTTCGCGTTACCTGTCCATGCTTCTACTGTTCTTGCATTTTTATGACATTTCCTTTTCCTTGTTTTTTTCCCGTTATCCACAGACATGCACTGTTTGCGCTTTGGCAGATCGCCATAGCCTTTTGACAGTGCTTTGTACTTTATTAACATTTTCTGGAGTTTTTGTTTTCTTTATTCCCTATTATTTTGGGATGGCCGCCGGAATCTCGTGCCAAGCTTCCCTATTTAACACTTAATAAGGAAGAAGCCGAAAGGTAAACAGAGAAGTGCGTACGCGATAGGGATATAGCGAGCCGTATGCACGAACGTCAGAAAAGGAAGCGACAACGGGGATTTCAGGGAAAGAAGCTTCGAAGCACGGCAACAAACACACACACGCACCACGAACCAGCTGTGACACTCGGCTCACCTGAGCAGTGCGGCGGACAGCTGGGAAAGGGAGGGGAGGGGGAAATGGCTGGCGGTTTTCAAGGCCACCAGCTGGCAGTTTCGGCGGCGTCACGGTCTCTGAGGACATCGATCCTCTAGCGACTCCCCTCCCCCTCTTCCTCCTTTCCAACCAGCCGCAGGTGTGGCCGTGCCGCGCACAACCCTAACCCTCTCTCCGCTCTTCCACTTTTTCTCTCTCTCTCTCTCTCTCTCGTTTCCCTTTCTCACGACTCCTCCTCCGCATCACTCACTCAGCAGCTACTGTAGGCAAAGGCTTCGCTGGCTTTGCGCCAACACGGACAGCGCTCCCTTCGCCTCCTCCTTTCCTCACCATCCTCTCCCTCGCCCTTCGAACCTCCTCTCCCACCCTTGCCTACGGCACATACGCAGGAAAGCGTACACACACACGCGTGCCAAAACACTCGGTGCGGGGCCCGGGGCTTTCGGCCCTGGACTCTCGCTCTCCGAGAACGAAATCGTGGCGGTGTCGTAAACGAAATTACTACACGGCCGGTGTGGGGGAAAAAATTAAAAAGCCCTCCTTCGTGTTCTTGAGGTTGTTTCGGATGAAAACTCGTTCGCACGATGCGGTACACGAGTAGCGCCGCCCCGTGGCTTCAAGGTCACCTCGCTACACCGAAACCCTCAGCTGTAATTTGTAGCGCAATGTTTCTCCGCCGAGAGAAAGCAACCAACCACCTCTCCGCTCCTCCATCGCGAAACTGCGGCGAAAAAAAAAACAAAAAAAACACGCCGCTACAAGGACGCTAGAAAAGCAGCCCTAAATCAGTTTTCAGCGGTGAAGCAATGTTTCAGGAAGTCTATTTTTCCTGCATATGCGGAAAAAAGAAAGGCTTTATAATAGTCATTACAGCGTTATGGCAATAAACACTCCATTCAGCCGCTGGAAACTCATCACGCTAGCTCTCTTTTCTGTGCTTATTATTATTATTTGTTTTGAACACATATACACAGGTATTAGGAAAGGGAAAGCGAGGAGCAGGCTGGCAACTGCCACCGGAAGGGGCACAACGCCTGCCTACTCTTCTGAAGGGAAGTGCTTCTACGCGTGTACGTCTACAACAACGTAAGTCGCCACCCCGAGGAGCTTCATCCACCAGTACCCACACTTTGAGGTGTCTTCACAATACGCTCGGTTTACTGCGCATGCGCAATCAAACGCGAGCATTTAGCTCATCTGCATTGCCTCGCGTCATAGGCATCTTGCACTGGCAAGATGGCGCTACGACGCTTTGATTTATAACTTTAGTGCAGCTTATACCGGCAGCTATAGGGATGCGAGAAAAATGACATGGCATTCCAAATGACAACTGTCTGTATGCTTCACTCAGCTTTGTCGAGCTCAAAGTCCAGCAGTCCTTATGCTTCTCATGTGGACCGAAAAACCGCAGAATTCCCTACAAAAAGTTGCTATACATGGCAAAATAATTTACACCTTTAAAACTAAAGGGTGTGAATGGGTCTACAACTCCCACTCTTAAATACCCTAAGGTGTAAAGGCGTGAGTTATCTATCAGGTTCAGAAACAGTTTTCCTACGCGTTGTTCAACGTTTCTGTTGGAATTCTGCTAGCAACATCGTGTAGCGTCTGAAATGAGGACGTAACTAACATTTTTGTCCGATTTGAGAACTTTTGGCAAATTGGGGAGCCTAGAAAAATGAAACTTCGACTGGAGGTATCATCCAAACTAGTCTTCAGTGCTCCTAGCAGTTCTTTAATAGAAAGACAAAATTTGCGCTTTGGTCAACTCGGCAACATAATTTTTTTTAATGACAGCTGCAGTGTGAAGAAACAGAACGTTCTCTCTGGTTACCAATTTTCCGGTCTGACGATAGTCTGTGTTGACGACGTTTCAAACAACGGTATCGACTCATGAGTATGTGCTATTCTGATAGTTGCGTTTGTCTAATATAAAGTGCAACTTTGTTTTCCCCAACTGTAGGTTGCTTTTATCCATCAGTGTTTCGACAGCTTATGTACAAGCTATTACGAGCAATCCTTCTGGTCACGTGGGCTTTTCCCTCACACAAGAGCACGTAGGCGATATCAGACCGACCTTCAACCGAACCATGACCAGCTGTCTGATCTCTTACATTATGAACACCGCCTGCGCAAGTGCCCTTATTCATTACTTTACGATATTGTGCAACACTCCACAGTGCTGTACATCACCGTACAGGAATCTAACAAAGGACGTGAAGCCTTCAACGCTAGTTGAACGTACACGAGATCACCTTGTTTGCACAGAAAAGCTGATCGAAATCAATAATCAAGTATGTGCAGGCTTCTGCGCGCTCCCTGACCTGACGACCATTGATTCGCAAGTTTAAACAATGAAGTAAAAAAACAAGCAAAGTGCCTGCTGCACTGAGTAAACGCAACAGCTCCCTGCACAATAGGAACTCGGCCGTTTTCACATCTGCAAAGCTACTGCTTCCCCGCGTAGCACGGGCACCACTATGGCTAGCATTGACGCCAACAAAAACTTTACAAGAAATTTTTTTTTTTGCGTGATCCTGACTTGAAAAACTTGGCAATTAGTAACCATGGTGCATTTTTCGTATATTTCAGATTTTATTTTACACTTTGTACTATACCGAAAATAGCGAATTATTAAATTCATTCGTCTTCCTCGAATGTTCGAAACACCGGTGACCAGGCTACAGTTTTATGTATCGCAGTATACGTTGCGACTGCTAAGTCTTCAAATGAAACGATAAAACATGAAAACACCGAAAATGAGCAAATTTCTCAAGGTAACGAAAGAGTTAAATCACAGATACCGCACATGAGATAAGTCAACTAATCAATCTTGGTCACATTAATCAGTATGCCTACCAGTCAATCGATCAGTCAACCCCTTGGTGAAACAATGCAATGACTCGCCCATTTCTATCACACTTACCGCTAAATTGCCAGATAATTTTCTTTTTATGCCGCAATTAGACAATAGTTTAGAGCGCTGAACCTCGTCCCACTGCCTCGTCAGCGTGAAGGTACCATCCGTGCCACACACACACACACACACACACACACACACACACACACACACACACACACACACACACACACACACACACACACACACACACACACACGCACACGCACACGCACACACACACACACACACACAGACAGACAGACAGACGCAATATTTTAAGGTTTTCTCATCCTCCCTGTGCTTGCGAACGCCACCTGCTGACGCCCAGAAGTCGTTACAGTGTCGCAAAAACTCAGAAACCCTAGCTGGCGAATAAAAAATAGTAGTTTAAATGTGTTAGAGCGAAACATATATACTCCTCCAAAGTTGCCGTCTTTTTCTCGTAACCGTCCGGTTATTTCACTAGACTGGATTGGATTGGATAACTTTAATGAGAGGTCCTGCGAGCTACGGGACGCAAGGTCCCATAGAGCGGGCTACTCCCACGTTGGGACCGGGAGTTGTAACTCCCTGGCCGCATCGTGGGCTCGCTGGACGGCCCATAGCTGCTCCGCCAGGTCCGTGCTGCGTAATGCTTCTTGTAGCCTGGCGGAGTCTTGATCCTTGTTTGCGTGGGTCCGACTACACGGCCAGAGCAAGTGATGTACGTCTAGCGTGCTATGGCAATTTTCGCAATATGATGTTTTGTATAGGTCAGTCATGTAGTGATGTAGTCTGTTCTGCGTGGGGTACGTGTTTGTTTGAAGCATTCTGAACGTGAGGGCTTGAAGTCTGGTGAGCTTATTGTGAGGTGTGCTGTATATTCTGCGGTCTAGATAAAAGTGCTTTGTTATCTCGTTATATGTGGATGGAGGGTCCCGATTCTCGCTGGGATGGTCACGACCAGAATAGGTGGCGTCGCGGAGGGTTACGTCTCGCGCGCTCCTGTGAGCCATCTCATTGAGATTGAGAGGGGCGTCCTCGATATCTCCGAGGTGTGCCGGGAACCAGCAGATGGTGTGATGCTGCAGCGGTGCGGATCTGTCGATTAGTTGTAGAGCTTGGCTTGCAATTGCTCCTTTCTGAAAGGCAATGACAGCCGAGCGTGAATCGCTGTAGACTGAATCTCTACGAAACGCCGTAGTGGCATTTCTTTCGAGCGCGTCGGGTTGTTCGACGAGTTACCTAACTTCAAGAACACGAGCGATCTTGCGTTCCGCCCCCGTCGTAATGTGGCCGCCGAAGGTGGGAATCGAACCCTCGACCTTCGTGCTGTGTGGCAGAACCTCGTACTCACTGACCCAGCGTGCACCTTCGGTAGTAACGTGCATTAACTAGAAAAGCTGGTAACGTTAGCTATAACGGGGCTCAGCTACTGACACCGAAACGTAGAAACCGTTACTACCGCCACTGTACACCGTGATTAGAAGTCTTTAGTGAGGTCTATTCAGCGTATGAAGCGCTGCTTCCCTAAACCATACAGAGGTCACTTGTGTTAAAAAAAGAACATGAAAGCAACAAAAATAAAAAGGAGAACAAACATCTCCGCTTTTTCTTCCTATTCGTATTCATTAAACCGTGATTTAGTAGTTCCTCGTGGTTGTACCAAGAACATTAAACAGCCAGTGATTACATTGCGCTTCACAACCAGCGGGTCGTTGCAGAGGATAACGCGTGCGCCAAATCAAATTAGGTATCAAAGCCGTGCGCTTGTTTTTTCCCGTAAAAGCAGCTACTGACAACAGAAATTCGCCCTTCTCTGCAAGTGTAAAACGCGCACACTTAAATGACCTTGTGCGAAGCGAACGATGGCTTTAATTTAAAAAAGAAAGAAAAAGAAAGAAAGCAAGGAAAAAGCGTGAACTGGGGCGCGCCATTCGGTGAACGTGCCGAGGCGCTGTTGGGAAAACAAAGGCCAGATGTGCTCGTCTTGGCTGATACGGGTGGTGTGCGATTGCTACAATGTTCATTCCCGCCATAGCAACAAAAAAAGTTAGTTGAAGCACGAGATGCACTGTCAGGGATAGCTTGAGCTCATGCCGCAGACCCATTCATGTACATCCACTTTTCGGTGTGCTTCCTTCGTTGCCCTCGTGTTGCTTTGGGACCTTCAATTAGTGAGTGAGTGAGTGAGTGAATGAATGGAGTGATTGGCTGAGTGAATGAATGAAGCGAGTGAATGGAGCAATTGAGTGAGTGAATTAATGAAGTAAGCGAGGGAGTGGGGCAATTGAGTGATTGGGTGAGTGAATGACTAGAAGTGAGCGAGTGAGTGAGTGAATGAATAGTGTGAGTGAATGGACTGAGCGAGTGAGTGAGTGAACTAGCAAGCAAGCAAGCAAGCAAGCAAGTAAACAAACCAGTCTCTCTGTTTGCAGGTAGGGTCGGTAGCGTCGGTCGGTCGGTCTTTCGGTGGATAAATCGTTCCCTTAACTAATCATGCAATCAATCCCACAATCACTGTTGCTACTAGTCACTGCCTTAGTGGGACAGTAATAAATCATGGGGTTTACGTACCAAAACCACTTTCTGATCATGAGGCACGATAGTGGAACAGGCAATTACTCATTTATTCACGGAAATCGCAATCTCTAACTCAATCAATCAGTCACAATCAGCAAGTAAATTGGTCAATAACTGAACCAACCAACCAATGCGGTGACTAACTCAAACTTTCCGCTGGTGGTCACCTAAGAGTACCGAGTGCGCACCACGCATTCCCCTTTCTGGATACACCATAGCACTTTCGCTGACAAGAAGCCGACACTAGTAGAGTTCTCGGGGCTGTCCGCAACGATTTAATTTTCAACGCTCATGTCACACTAGCCGATGCATCTAGCGAGCACGCTGCAATGGCAGCGAAGTGCGTCAAAATGACCTGTACGGTGGTTGGGTCGTACACACCACATCTGTCTGCAATTGACGTGAATAGGCTGCAGGTCATATTAGATGGAACGCATGGACCGCACGCACTAACTAGGGACTTGAACACCCGTCACCCTACCTAGGGCGGTAAGAGTTTTTTAGTCCGCGGTCGACGCCTTTCGGATGTAGCAAATCGAATAACCTGGCAGCAGTGATTGACGACGCGCAGCCAACCTTCGACAAGAAAGGCCGACACAGTGCACTCGACGTCACCACGATTTCCTCGCACCTTATTCCTGCTGCGACCTGGTTCGCTGACATCGAAAGAAAGTTATGGTGGTGACCACGTTGCCAACCTACATGTCCCTTTGTGTTGCCCCTCAGAACATGGGAGTTATAAAATGCAACAACCGAGGATTCAGACCTATCAGGATTGACGTACGAGCTGCGCTAAGTCGAGCAAAACAAGGCAGCATTCAACATCTGAAACCACCTCGAAACTCGTTCAACGGCTGACATTGAGTATGAGAGGCTCCGGCACTGCGCCGCACATGTGGTAGACGTGCTTGTAGAACCTTGTCTGGAGATCCGATTCGCGACGCTGGGCGAATGCAAACACGTATCCAACGTCAACTGGACGAGCTGGACAGGAAGCAATGTCGAATCTTCCGTCCCAAACTTGATCCAAGAAAACTGCTGACAAGAACGCGGAGCATTGGGCACAGCCTGAGAACCGCGCCGACTCAACTGCATCATTTCAGTTCTGTTGTGCTATACCGTAACAGCAACGAGTTGGACGGGGCGCAATATTTCTGCTCTATGATGGCTGCTGCAGCCGCGCTCGCAACTTTGATGAAAACTGCATTTGGGCCTAGTTGGTACACAATTCTGAACTTCAACTTACAGCGCAGACACCTAAGACAGACCACAGAAGGAATACACGACACACACTGGCGCAATCTAAGTTATAATTTTGCCCCGAGCAGCGCAGAAGGTTCCAGCGACAGGGAACACTATTGCAACCGACGAACCTTTTTCGATTACGGAGCTGCTTGGCGCGTTGACGCTGCTGAACAAGGCGACATTCGCTGTTTGGCACTGACTGCGTAAGTTACGCTGAGTTATCACATTTAGGCGACAAGGCAAAGATGCGCCTTCTTGCCGTCATTGAAGATGGCATTGAAGGCAGCTCGGAGAGCGGCCGCCTTGAAACTGGCTGGAAAGAAGTTCGTGTTAACCCTGTCCTCGATCCTGGAAAGTCTCCAACAGGCATAAACAACTGTCGTCCGACAGCCCTTCTCAGCTGCGTAGGAAAGACCTTGCAGAAGATGGGGCTAACGCACCTGGACTGCGTGCTGATGGACACGAATTTAAACCCTCCGCAAATGTCAGGGTTCAGAAGTGGGCCTCGGCGTCATAGAAATCGTAATCAGATCTGCTAACTGCGTCAAACTCAACAAATCTACACGCACCACTGCTATGGCCAAATTCCTAGACATCAAAGGATCGTTCGATAACGCGGCTCACGTGGCTACTTTATATGTTCTGAGGTCTGTTGGAGTTGGTGGCCGTATGTACCGCAAGTTCTCAGACTACCTCACTGATAGGTCTGTTTACATTTTCACAAGGGAAGGTGACACAGCTCCGCACACAGTGGGGATCGAGGAGGTGCCCAGCGCGGTGGTATAACACCGACTTCGTTCAACAACTCTCCAAGTGGACTGGAGAAGTGCATTGCCACATCGGTTGAAATGTCTTTATACGCGGAACACATCTGTAGATGGAGCTGCGGTTACGACCGACGTGCAACATTGCGGAAGGCTGTCCACTCTTTTGGAAAATTTCTATTCGCACTAGGTCTAACGCCGTCACCACATAACTGTGCCGCCATTAGTGCCGTCACTAATCTCTCTCTCTATGTGTGTTAAAGGTGCAGCACTCTGCTATTCAGTATGTGTCAAGTCACAAGTTTATGGGCGTGATAGTCGACAGACTGATGACGTAGATACCTCATGTTAGAATATTTAAGGAAAAAATTAGATCATACGCGAACATTTTCCGTAAGCTATCGAGCAACACTGGTGGCCGCTACGTCAATGCTCTACCACGCGTACATACGGCCTTCTGAAAATCTCCTAAGATAAACTTTCCTATCCTGTGGCGAATTTTCCAAGCCAACATCAAAGCACTTACTGGTAGAGAAGCCTTGAGGGCGTGCCTCGACCTACCGAAAAACACAAGTGTAGGAACCTTTACACAAAGCAGACGCCTTTTTGTTCCAGTGTTTCTGCAGCAGGAGTTTCTTCCGAGTTAATATGCGCTTTGCTGCCAAAGTGCCGGGTCATCCTCTTGATTCAGGCTGCGGTCTTGGGGTGCGGAGCTTGCTCCCTGCAAATTATCGAAGCCCTTCTATGCAGACGGAGCCACGGAACAATTTCCTTCGTGGTCAATTGTCACTTCAATGCTCGGGGTTCAAGAGCAAGAGAAAGGCTCCCGGGCCAGCGCTGACATATTTTGCTCCAGAGAATATTGACACTAGCTACAGGGCTCCCCGTCATACTTAAACTGATGACTCCGTTTTACGCCTACATCCTCTGCCATTGGAGTGTGGATTCCTTGTTGGAGTATGGATTCCGTCCGCCACTCTGAGTCAACGCACTTTAGCTACAACCGCTGAAATAGCTGCACAGCGGGCAGCTTTCGTTTACGTCCATAGACCAGAGAACTGAATTTTGGGTAATCTCAACGGCGGCGACACTGGTACCTGCCCATGCTTGGCTTTTACAGCGATCCCTCTGGACAGATGCAAGCCGTCAGTAAGGACCGCCACATAACATCCATCCATCTCGTGACTTTTATATGCCGCGAGGCCTCAATAGGCGACAACGAACGTGCCTTTGCAGCATCGGACTCGACGTGACCTACACGAACTACTTCAAGTGCAAGATTCAGCTGATGCACTCGCCAACGTGTCCCGACTGTAAAGCCAAAGCCACTGAAGACCTGCAGCATGTCCTGTTATACTGCTGATGCTATTTATCGGGGAGACAGTCTTTGAAGGCAACACTATACCTGCGACGCGAGTGGAGCTTCGAGCTGCGGTACCTTGTAGCGCGCAGCACCACCTACATGCTACGCGCCAAGAAAGCTCTGCAGCTGTTCTTGCGGATCACAAGCTTCAACGAAGCGCTACAGTGCATGTGTAAATATGGCTATAGTGGGTGTGCTGCTTAAGTGTCTATTACTGCGTATATCATAATCATCACCTAGCACATGGAGTAGCACGTCAGTCGGTCCGTCCGCCTGGCTATCATCTCGAGCATATCATTCAACTTTCCTTCTCTCTCCCTCTCTCCCCCCTCTCTCTCTCTCAAACACACACACACACACACACACACACACGCACGCACGCACGCACGCACACACACACAATGAAGCACTTCGATATAAATCAATCAATCAATCAATCATTATACAAACGCCACGAAATCTCCTGAAGAGCCGGTGACACCTACATAGAAGAAAGAGGAAATTGCCTGGTGCGAGTAGTGGCCCGACCCGCCTTTACATGGGTACGGGATCGAAACATCCATCGGGGCAATTCGCAGACGATGAAAAAAGAAAGAAAGAAAGAAAGAAAGAAGGTAACGAAAAAAAACGGCGGCGTGGACGGCGTTACACACACGGTGCGTGGAACCAGTACGCCGCGGTCCGTGCACATCGCAACGACGCCAAGATGGGTGTCGAGACACAAGTCGGGCGCTGCCGCGCTCGACTAGCTGGCAACCGGCCAAGATGGAAATTTCGCCATTTGGCAGTGCCCAGACGCGTCGTCCCCGTATTGCGTTATGCGCTTTGTCTTGTTTGGTCGTTTCTGGAGACGAACGGTGTAGAGGACCTCGGCGCGTCCTAGAAACGCGACCTGAGTTACAACGAGGATAAAAGCACGAAGAAGACGGCGTCCTTACATCTAGGAGACGAAGTGCGCTGTGGTGGTCTTCAGTCGCGCTGCTGCATTATGCGCGCGCAGCGCCTTGTCCTACGCGCCTCTTATGCTTCTCGAAAGTTACAAAATGTGTATCATTGCTGCTTGTATCTTGTTATTTATTATGGGCGGCAGCCTGGAAAAAATAGGCCAGCGAAGACGAAGAGCCAGTCACCTCGGCATTGGGAACAACAAACCCGCTGCTGAGAAGAAAAACAAATAAACCAGAAACTAAAAAATAAAATAAAAACTGATACTGACAGTAACAGAAGGAAATCAAACGTCACCATCGCATCCCCGATTCGTCGTGAAAAAGAAACAAGAAAGAACCACAGCGAGAGCATCGTCCCCAGTATGACACGAAAATAGAAAAAAGTGGACATTGTCAGCCAACGCCCCTGGCGGCCACCAACTGTACACGGGGCGTAAAACGTCGTTTATCACTGATACCTCTTCAAAGAGGTACGTGCGAAAATTCACGAAATAAAAAGATAACACGTTCGAGAAAGGAGACTGTAGATGGCCTATCCGACACATCACGCGTTGATACAGTCATTGTTTCATATCTATCTATCTATCTATCTATCTATCTATCTATCTATCTATCTATCTATCTATCTATCTATCTATCTATCTATCTATCTATCTATCTATCTATCTATCTATCTATCTATCTATCTATCTATCTATCTATCTATCTATCTATCTATCTATCTATCTATCTATCTATCTATCTATCTATCTATCTATCTATCTATCTATCTATCTATCTATCTATCTATCTATCTATCTATCTATCTATCTATCTATCTATCTATCTATCTATCTATCTATCTATCTATCTATCTATCTATCTATCTATCTAATTACGGATGAAGTTGCCAGTCTGTCTGTCTGTCTGTCTGTCTGTCTGTCTGTCTGTCTGTCTGTCTGTGTTGGATCACTTTATTCTATGGAAATTGCTAAACATTTCAATAAATTAGACGATTTCCATATATATTAATGCATTTTAAGGATTAGAATGTGGCAAAAAGTCAAAAGGCACTCTAGCACACATCCTTGCAGAGTGCACTAAGCTCAAGAACCCCCCACCATCCCTACACCCCACCCTCCCCAGCCCCAACCCCCCCGAGCGATGGGAGACCTTGTTGTCCAGCCCCGACCTACCGACCCAGCTCGCGCTGGCGGCTAGGGGCCAGGACCTGCTGGACACATATGGGACCTGAGAATAAGGTTCCACCCCATCTGGTGCCAGCGCGCACCACCCGTCACTAAGGGCTCAGCACAAAAGTTGATTCTCTCTCTCTCGCGCCTCCATATACGCATAAAGTTAAGTCCAATTCCTAACCCCTAATCCTGTAAAGTGATCTTCAAAAAGCACTCCAGCCTTGCGAAGGCAAGGCTGAAGTGCTCTAAATGTATAAAAAAATAAGTTAGGGTCCGCATAGCAACCCCGGATCCGGGGAAACCCTACAATTTGGCTTGTTCTTCATTGCGATAGCAATTATATGGACAATCGCGGCACACTCGCGCCGTCGGCGCCGCCGCCACCGTGCTGTCTAGGCATTGATAGCGCAAGCGCGGCTTGCCCGTGGAGGGTTAGGAGGTCTCCTAGACGCGACAGGCGTTACGAAGTCAAGTGGACGAATGCTCCGGCTCCGATCAATCGATTATGGAGCAATATATATATATATATATATATATATATATATATATATATATATATATATATATATATATATATATATATATATATATATATATATATATAGTCGGTGACAACCTAAGAATTACACAACAAGCTCCACCGACAAAAGCGCACTACGCACGCCCTTCGCCTCTGAGATAGATAGATAGATAGATAGATAGATAGATAGATAGATAGATAGATAGATAGATAGATAGATAGATAGATAGATAGATAGATAGATAGACAGACAGACAGACACAGATAGATAGATAGATAGATAGATAGATAGATAGATAGATAGATAGATAGATAGATAGATAGATAGATAGATAGATAGATAGATAGATAGATAGATAGATAGATAGATAGATAGATAGATAGATAGATAGATAGATAGATAGATAGAGTCGAGCCAGCTGCAGAGTCCACTCACAAATGCACCGCATTGGCACGATTCCACCGCGCCCCGATTGTAACGCGCAGTTATATTACCGCCAAAATATGTGTGTAAAATATGGTGCCGATTCTGCCGCGCACATCACGTAACGAAACCTGAGCCGACGCTAACCGGTTAAAACAACTTTATGGAACACAAAAAAATCACCCGGACTCACGCACAACTGAATCTTATCGGCTAGTCGCTGTGGGAGACCGACGACACCTCCTTTTCGCTGTCTACCGACCACAGAAAGCTTTTCTTTTTTTCCAGTTCCATGTAATGCATTATAAATGCCACATGCAGAGCAAACTGGAAAATGACGACCCCAAACCAAGGCATAAAAAACAACGTCCGTTCGATGGTACTGTGGATAGCTTCCTTGCATTGAGCTTTTTATTTTAGGAAGAATCGGTTTCGTTTTTGATTTTCAGTAGAATCGGCTACGATTGTAGCGCGCATGAAAATACGAAAACGCTTTTTATTCAAAACAGGTGCGCATTAGAATCGCGCAAATGCGTACATAAATAATATACAACCAATTATGCTCACTTATTGCCCAATGTCAATTGCTATCGTGTGTTTAAACCTGTTTATTTTTTTCCTTTTTGTGTCTTATATATCTGTGCGTGTGTCACTGGTTTCAGCATGAAATATGTAGGTCGAAGGCGAACATTATGGGTGATACTGAAATCACCGCTCAGCCAAAGATAATATTTTAGCTTGAAACAAGAAGCTTTTATCTTTCAATAAGCCTAGCATTTACGATAGAAGAGTAGAGTCGCTACGCTGTGAGTGGATTCGCAGCTGGCTCGACTCTCATTCAGAGATGAACGGTAGGTGCACTGCATATTAACGCGACACGTTAAGAGGAAGCTTCAGCTCGGGTGCGCCCATCTAAATACATTAAAAACATAATTTGTTTTTCTCGGCAACCACTGCACCAAATTTGACGAGGCTTGTTGAATTTAAAAAAAAGCTTAACATCTAGCGACTGTTGCTTTGTAATTTGTTATATAGGTCGGCAATTTTTTATTAAAAACTGGCAAAATTCGAAAATTTTCAGAAAACGAAACTATCAAGTTTACGTCTTTGTAACACAGTAATGAAAAGCGATATCACAATTTTGTGAATTGCGACTGATAGCACGTCTAAAGCGGACAAAACTGATATGTTACACATGACTCTAAAAAAAATTTAGTAATATTGAAATACAGCTTTTGCAGAACCCTTGTACACAACGTAACAAATTCACGTGATTTATAAATTGGCATATCGAATTTGTCCGCTGTCAGTGACATAATGTATGCCCTTTACAGAACCGGGACATCTGTTCTTCATGCAGAGCTATTAATTAGTAAACTCCGTGTTTCTATTTTTTTCCAACTTTCGCATTTTTGAAAAATCAAGCAATAATATGCATGCCTTAAATCGAAATTCCGCTTCCAACAGTCACTAGAATTTTCTCTCTCAAATGCAACAAATTTCACTAAAATCAGTCCAGAGGTTTTCTCAGAAAAACATTTTTGGTTTTACATGTATTTGAATAGGTCGCGTCGGAGTTGGGCCCTACCTAAAGCTTCCTAGCGTTAGCTCGGGCCCAACTCCGACGCGACCTATTCAATAATAATAATATATGGGGTTTTACGTGCCAAAACCACTTTCTGATTATGAGGCACGCCGTAGTGGGGGACTCCGGAAATTTTGACCACCTGGGGTTCTTTAACGTGCACCTAAATCTAAGTAAACGGGTGTTTTCGCATTTCGCCCTCATCGAAATGCGGCCGCCGTGGCTGGGATTCGATCCCGCGACCTCGTGCTCAGCAGCCTAACACCATAGCCACTGAGCAACCGCGGCGGTGTCAGGATTGGGGGCTCAATCCTTTCGTCCGTGGTCCTTTGCCAAGATTGGAGTACGGCATGAATTCGAAGGTAGCTGGCCCATGCCGTCGCCCAACTTATTTACGCTGAGATCGTTGATGAAGTGAAGAACTGCTTCTCATCGAGAACGAGGGAAAAGGGGTTTATTTACAGAAATTAACTCAGTCTAACATGACTGCTTGAGAAAAAGAGTATTAGTCCAACAGGACTGCATGAAAGAAGAGAACCAGTCTAACATGACTGCTCAAGAGAAGTGCGTCCAACAATCGCACAACCACAGTTTTTATACACTCGATCCGCCCGTCCACGACGCGGCGGCTGTTCGTTTACACATCACCAACTCGCAGCTGCTCTGAAGACCAGTTTACAGACACAAAGGCACACACATTCCGAAGCCCAAGCGACGGTGTTGAAGGTGGTGCCGTTCCGGAAAATCGACGTTGTCGATCGCGCGTCGCTCATTGTTCCGAGCCACTCCAAACCTTGAGAAGCACAAAAATAAGTCTTCCCGCGGTAGCTTCTCCAGGCGTGTCAAATCAGCCCCGCGTTGAGGAACTCTGGAATCATTGTCCACACACCGAATTCGTCCCGTCACCATGTCGAAGGGGCTGGAGGAAGGCGGCGGGTTCCAGCGCAAAGGTCGCTTCTTTGAACGCCTCGCAGCTGCAGCACGGAGAGGTGCAGGTGCGCGTCCTGCACCCCTTGTCGTAATCAGGTGGCAAGGTGGCAGTCTTGTTGTGCAACCCGCCGTTCTTTACAGCGCCTCCATGGCCCCAAAAGTCTCGACTGTCTAGCGCTGACAACCGCTAGGCAGGAAGAGAATGGCTGCTGGTCAGGGGGGGATTGATGTCTTGGCTCGCAGCGACCACCTGTGCATTGATGTCACCGCCCCAAAACATCCAACAAGGACAGGCAACTGCAAAATGAACCCCACAACACGGCTCTGCGCCGAGATGACGTGCATTGGCTCTCACTTTAGACTCGCTAGGCTTCAAAAAAAAAACAACAACATAAGTGCAGAAACAAAAAAAATGCTGCATTTCACTATGCCAATTTCTGAAGCAAATTCCTGCTGACAAATTCAGCAATCATGGAGGGAATCCTGCTAAACGAGAGGGGATCTTCTTCGCTTAATAAAATTAACACTAGTAACCCTAAAATTTAGGCGGGACCCCCAAACGCAGAATTCAAATTAGCCTGCTCAAACCATCCGCATTGCTATGCAACTTTCCCTTCTTATATCTAACGGAGAAGTTGTACTCTTGGAGAGTGAGGCTCCATCGGAGCAAGCGGCCGTTTTTGTGTGACATTTGATTGAGCCACGTCAGAGGACAGTGGTCGGTCTCGAAGATGAACTTCGCTCCGTACAAATAACACGACAACTTCTGGGCGGCCCAAACCAAACAAGCGCATTCCTTCTCTGAAGCGCTGTAGGCTTCCTCTCTTACATTTAGTTTACGGCTGGCGTAGAGGATAGGATGCTCCTCGTTATCGTCGCCGACTTGACTAAGTACCACGCCCATACCTCTGTCGCTTGCGTCGCATTGAACTATGAATTCCTTAGTGTAGTCTGGCGCGCGAAGCACAGGGCGAGAAACCAATAGCGTTTTCAAACTTTGGAAAGCGTTCTCTTTGTCCTTATCCCAGAGTACGGTACTCGGTGCTCCCTTTCGGAGGGCGTCTGTTAATGGACTTGCCAATTGCGAGTAATTCGGAATGTACCGTTGATAGTACCCCACAAGTCCCAAAATTGAACGAACGTCCGTTTTCGTGCGCGGCTGAGAAAAATCTCTAATCGTAGCTATTTTCAGCTCAGCCGGCCGTCTCATGCCCTGACCAACAACATGGCCCAGATAAGTAACCTGCGAACAACCAAACCTACACTTTTCCGCTTTCATCGTTAAGCCGGCTTCCCTCAACCGTGAGAACACCTGTTTGAGGTGCGATACGTGTTGTTCCCAGCTGTCCGAAAAAATGGCTACATCATCAAGATAAGGTAAGGCGAACTCCTGCAAGTCTTTTAGGACAATATCCATTAACTTAGAGAAGCTAAACGGCGCGTTCTTCAGCCCGAAGCTGAGTGCGAGAGGGCGAAAAGTGCCCACAGGCGAGATGAATGCAGCATAGCGGCTGGCACTTTCTGAAAGGGGAACTTGCCAGTACCCCCGCACGAGATCTATAGTTGAAATGTATTTAGCAGCGCTAACTCTTTCAATTCGTTCCTCAATGTTGGGTATCGGGTACAGCTGATCCCTAGTGATCGCGTTTAACTTCCTGTAGTCAACACACGGACGAGGGTCCTTGTTAGGGGTTTCTACGAGTATTAGCGGTGACGTGTAGTCACTCTCAGCGGGCTCAATAACTCCCAACTCTAGCATGCGCTGTATCTCTGCCTCCATAATCTCTCTCTGTCTTGGAGACACCCTGTAAGGTTTTGATCTTACTGGTTCGGTAGAGGTCAGCTCAATTTCATGCGTTATCAGTTCGGTTCTACCCGGCCGATCGCTGAATCTGTCGAGATATTCCCCTAACACCCCTTTTAGCTCATCTAGCTGCTCGGGTCTTAGAGCATGCGAGCTTACCGAGTGTTCTACTACTTCTTCTAGGCCGATTTCAGAGTTGGAGGTTGCCCTATACTCCTTAAACTTGGTACCGATGTCATCCGGCTCTTTGACAGTATAGTTAACGACTCCGCTCCGCTCTACATACGGCTTCATCAAATTACAGTGATATATCCTCACTTCCTTCCTGCGACCGGGCATTCTCAAAGCATAGTTAGTTTCTGAAAGTTTGTGCAACACTTTAACGGGCCCGTCCCAGTGAACTTCAAGCTTGTTCTTTCTTGAAGGTTTGAGGATCATTACCTGGTCTCCGGCGTTAAACGTACGAAGCCTCGCATTCCTGTCGTAATAGAATTTGGCGTTCTTTTGAGCTAGTGCCATGTTCTTTCCGACTAGTTCTTGGGTTGCGCTTAGCCGTTCCAGTAAATTCAGCACGTATTCAACCACGGTTGGACTCTCCCCTCTTTCCTCCCACATCTCTCTTAACATTCTCAGTGGAGAACGGAGTGTCCTCCCATACACTAGTTCTGCTGGAGAGAACCCTGTCGCTTCATGTGGAACCGTTCGCAAAGCAAACAAAGTTGCCGGCAGACAGTTCTCCCAGTCCTCCTTGTGCTCGTAACAGAGCGCACGCAAAACTCGCTTAAGCACCGAATGCCACCTCTCTACACTGTTTGACTGAGGGTGATAGACAGAACTGTGTATTAACTTTACCCCGCACTTTTGCAAGAATGTGGAAGTCAGTGCGCTCGTGAATACTGACCCTTGATCTGCCTGAATTTCGGCTGGAAACCCAACTCGTGCAAACACTGTCAAAAGCGCGTCTACTACTTCAGTGGAGCTGAGCTCTTTCAAAGGGATTGCTTCTGGAAACTTGGTAGCCGGACACAGCATGGTAAACAAGTACCTGTAGCCTGATTTTGTTTTTGGAAGAGGCCCTACCGTGTCTATTACAAGCCGTCTGAAAGGCTCTGTTATTAAGGGCACTACCTTCAGTGGAGCTTTCCAAGTCTCTCCTGGTTTACCAGAACGCTGGCAGGCGTCGCATGATCTTACAAAGTTTTCTACATCTTTGAAACAGCCAGGCCAGTAGTATTCCATAAGCAATCTTTCCTTTGATTTGTTTATGCCTAGGTGGCCGGACCACCCATTTCCATGACAAAGACTCAAAAGGTCCTCCCTATACTTAGTAGGTATGACTAACTGATCTAAAATCTTACCCTTTCGATCTCTGTAATGCCGATACAACAATCCTCCTCTCTCATGTATCGTTACGTTGCGCCTAGCAATGCCTTCTTTAGCTGTGTCACGTAATTTAGCTAAGCTCTCATCATTCTTTTGCTCGGCTGCCAGTGACTCTCTATCCACGCGTAAGAGTTGATCAAAGTTCTTTGAGGCCGGTGATAACAACGACCCTGTCTCGCTTGTGAGCGCGTCTGCTTGCTCTTCCTGCAGGCTAGAACTCTGACACTCTAGTGCTACGCTCTCATTGAGCTGGTCAACTGGCAGGCTCTCCTCAACTGTTCTTTTGTCCCTCGGGCCTAGCTCGGATTCGGGTATTGAAGCTATCCCCTTTTCTGCTTCAGCTGGAGGAGCTTGAGCATTTTCAGCCGAAAGCGCCGCAATCTTACGAGCTTGGCCTCGGGTCAATGCCTGTACTATGCCCTCTCCCAGTTTGAGCCCTCTGTCACGCAGTAACTGATTCGAACGATTCGAAAAGATGTAGGGATACTGCAGTGACAAAAATTTGGAAACTGCAGCCTCAGTCTCTAGCTCCCCGAATGGTCCACTGATTTTGACTTTGGCCATGGGCAGACACACGCTGTGTTCTTCTACAACCTGTTTTATCCATGCTACTTCTCCGGTGAAGTCATCTACCATCACGTAGGACGGATGGACAATGTCCAGCGTGGCGGCACTGTCTCTTAGCACTCGGCATGGTTTTCCATTAACTTGCAGGTCGTGGAGATATGGACTTAAAAGTTCCATATTCTCATCTTTTTCCTCCACGTAGGAAAAAACTACGCTAGGCTTCTCGCAGTTTACAGCTATATGTCCCAGTTTGTGGCATTTGTAACAGCGAATTGGTCTGACAGATTCGAATTTTCTTTTCTGTTCTTTTTGTGCGGTTTCTCCGTTAACTTTCTCCTCGCTCTTTTCTGCGGGCTTTTCCGCCATGTCTACAGGCTCGGATCGTCTAGCTTGCGCACCCTTTTTGAACGGAAATGGCTTCCGCGGTCCATTTCGACCGTCCCAGTTTCCCTCCTCGGCGTTCAACTTTCTACGGGTTGCGTACTCTTCGGCTAATTCAGCCGCCCTTTCCACAGTGTTTACATTACCTCTATCTTGCACCCACAGTTTCACAGCTTGGGGAATGGTTTTGTAAAACTGCTCTAGACACATGCATTCAATGATCATGTCTCTGCTGTCGTACGCTTCCGCGCTTTTAAGCCACTCGACTAGGTTGGCCTTTAAGCTATATGCAAACTCCGGATAGCCCTCGCTATCTTTCTTGCCTGTGCTCCTAAACCTTTGCCGAAAAGCTTCGGCTGAAAGGCGGTATTTCTTCAGGAGACTAGCCTTAACTTTCGCATAATCATATGCATCCTGCACACTCAATCTGGCGATTACTTCCGCCGCCTCACACGGCAACATAGACAGCAACCGCTGTGGCCATGTACTCGGACCGAAGTTCATCTTTTCGCAAGTCCTTTCAAAATTGCTTAGGAACAAGCCTATGTCGGTCCCGACCTCATATGGCTTTAATAGCCTGTCCATGCGGTACGATTCTGCCTCACTTGATCGACCCAGAGCTCCTTCACTTCCTTGAGACAACTCCAAACGTCTGTTTTCAAGTTCAAGTTGCATTTTTGTTATCTCGCGATCTTTATCGCGTTCCTCTCTCTCTCTATCCCGTTCCTCTCTCTCTCGTTTTTCTCTGTCCCGTTCTTCTCTTTCTTTTTCCCGTTTCTCTCTCTTTTTGAGAAGTTCCAATCCCATTTCAATATCTTGCTCACTGGCCTGATTGGAAATTAGCTCCAATAATTCCGATTTGAGCATTTCCTTGCGTACATTTAGGCCCAGTTCCTCACCAACAATCAACAACTCGTCTCTCAGCAATGTCCTTAACTCCATGACTGCTGCTTTACTGCCTTGATTCTGCTCTCTAAATCTAGCTAGGAAAACACAACCTAGCTAACACACAACAATCTAGCTTCCCTACTGTTCTAAACAGAACAACCACAAAATGAAGCCTAGAGAGTCAAAGCAAAAACCAAGCACTCACCGCAGATACAGCACCATGTCGCAAAGTCCATCTCACCGCTGTCAGCCAGTTGTCAGGATTGGGGGCTCAATCCTTTCGTCCGTGGTCCTTTGCCAAGATTGGAGTACGGCATGAATTCGAAGGTAGCTGGCCCATGCCGTCGCCCAACTTATTTACGCTGAGATCGTTGATGAAGTGAAGAACTGCTTCTCATCGAGAACGAGGGAAAAGGGGTTTATTTACAGAAATTAACTCAGTCTAACATGACTGCTTGAGAAAAAGAGTATTAGTCCAACAGGACTGCATGAAAGAAGAGAACCAGTCTAACATGACTGCTCAAGAGAAGTGCGTCCAACAATCGCACAACCACAGTTTTTATACACTCGATCCGCCCGTCCACGACGCGGCGGCTGTTCGTTTACACATCACCAACTCGCAGCTGCTCTGAAGACCAGTTTACAGACACAAAGGCACACACATTCCGAAGCCCAAGCGACGGTGTTGAAGGTGGTGCCGTTCCGGAAAATCGACGTTGTCGATCGCGCGTCGCTCATTGTTCCGAGCCACTCCAAACCTTGAGAAGCACAAAAATAAGTCTTCCCGCGGTAGCTTCTCCAGGCGTGTCAAATCAGCCCCGCGTTGAGGAACTCTGGAATCATTGTCCACACACCGAATTCGTCCCGTCACCATGTCGAAGGGGCTGGAGGAAGGCGGCGGGTTCCAGCGCAAAGGTCGCTTCTTTGAACGCCTCGCAGCTGCAGCACGGAGAGGTGCAGGTGCGCGTCTTGCACCCCTTGTCGTAATCAGGTGGCAAGGTGGCAGTCTTGTTGTGCAACCCGCCGTTCTTTACAGCGGGTGACCTATTCAAATACACGTAAAACGAAAACACGCTTTTCTGAGACAACGCCTGGACCGATTTTAATGAAGTTTCTTGCATTTGAGAGAGAAAGCTGAATTCTAGTGACTGTTGGAAGCTGAATTAGGCATATTAGGCATATTAGGCATATCGGTGCTCGTACTGCGAAAGGAAATACCGGGTACACGCGTGTATGATTATATAAGGAATGCATACTGTATCCCGTGGCAGTAGCCCCTTCCCACGCTTGTTATGCTTCACTGCAGTACTTTTGCGTATGCTTCACCAAGTGACATTTCTGTACGGAGGCGAAGCTGACTTTCGGGAACCGGCATTATGCAACGCAACGTGCTTTCCAAGCTTCTAAGCCAATCGCGAGGACCGCAAAGGCAGAGTCCGTGCCGTTGCTGACAGCAGTGAATTCTTTCAATAAAAAAACACGGCAGCCAAGGACAAGGAGCTTCATAGCGAACGTCGAAGCAGCTAGGCCTAGCGTTGCCGCAGTGGTGGCTACGGCTGCCAGCGGATCTGCGTGCGAGAGCGCCAGTTTGAGGCGACGAGGTAATCAAAATGGCAGCAGTGGTGGTTTTGATTAATGCCGTTTCCGACCTGCGGTCACGGCAAAAACGTCCCGAAAATCGGACGGCGAAGAGTTTTGCGTCCGGAATATCAGACGTTCTCATACATTGACTCTGGGGTACTGGTGGTGGCGTGAAGCCGTACAAATTATCGCGAATCCGGATAGTCGGTCATTGACTGCACTCTGGCAACTGCTTGAGCCGAGGACAGGACGTCAAAGACGATTCATTACCATTTCTACTCGAGCGAGCATTACCGCGACTTTCGACCCTTTCAATGAAACTGCAGCTAATTTTCCCTGATAGAGGCACAAATTCCCTGAGTTTTCCCTGAGCATTTCAGGCTACTCAAAATCCTTGAGAATTTCCGGTTTTCCCGGTTGGTAGACACCCTGAGTATGGCGTGGTGCGGTGCGATGCGGTGGGGCGTGTCGTTGCGAACATGCGCTACACCCGTTTTAAGATTGTAGTTGTATCATCTCCAATCAATCTGCTCTGCCGGTAGCCATTCCATGCTTACATCTACTCTCGACTACGGAAGAGCCAGCAGTTTTTAATCTTATAAAGTTAAATCAGACAGTTCTACAGCGGTGGGAAGAGACGGTAATTTTCTTCATTACGGACGTTTTTCAATGTGGAACTCGAGGATTGGTCAGAGAACAAGTTTTACTTGGAAACGAACGTGCTTACGTCTCATTCCGGGAACAAACTTCGGGATGCGGGTTCGCGATTCGTTAGCATCTTTAAAAGAAACGAGAGAAACTGTCTGTCAGGTTGCAGTAATAGTGACTAAATATTCTTGTCTTGTGGCTTGTGGTACATTAAGTTAAGAAAATTGGTTAAAGGACATACGGCGACAAAGAAGAATCTTGGTAGCGCTGCTGCTTCTCAGATTTGAGCTACTGCTAAATGAAAAAGCTACGACAAGATTGTTGTGTTCCCTCGAGCTATTTTTTATGGCCTGAGGAAATAATGTTGAAGCAATGCAACCGGTTCACTCGGTTGTCATTATTGTTCTTGCTCTTGTCCTTACAGTTGTTGGTATTCCCGTTGCGTACACTGTATATATTGAACATCGGATGGTGTAATGTGACAATAAGTGTATGTGTAACTGTGCGGTTCTGTGTGTGTATGTGTGGTTATTTGTTAGTGAGAGTGAACTCGAAAGCTTCTTTCAAAACGTGCTGTGTGTACAATGCTTCGTTCTTCGCATATGTTATCGTCCTGGTGGAATTGTGCTGTGATTGTGACTCAGTGTTCGTATGGTCTTTTGTTTAAATAAACTTGTTCTAAACACACTGTTTATTTATGCACGGTACGCTAAGTGTAAAAGCTAAGTATGTTCATGGTGCCACGTAAATCGAAAAGACCCTTTTTGTTTCTTGAAGGGGGGGGGGGGAAGGAGGTCAAATCGGAGTTGTTACGTGTCAAAACCACGGTCTGATTATGAGGCACACCGTGGCGGACACCGGGTTAATTCTGCGCTCCTAGTGCTCTTTGGATAAGAATAGCGATTTGGTCCATGTTCTTGGCACGATTTATGTTGTAGAGCAAAGACCCGCAGTGCGAAAAGAAAACACAAGAACGAAGGGTTATCGTACTTGCGCTTCTTTCGCTAATCCTTCGCACTTGAACATTTTTATGAACAAACAAGCATCCTTAACAAATACTAGGTATTGCACTGAATAATCACACGATGCTACTATAACACTATTCTATTATTTGTAATTACTAGTGCTTGTATATTACGTGTTATACATTTATTTGTTTGTACGTGAATTATTTTAACACTGTGTAATTCCTCATCTGTTTATATGCTCATCGAAGTCTATATCACGACCGTTTGTGTGTGTTTGTGACTTTGTTTAGGAACTCATTGTGGTGCAACTTGCACTTGACTTATATATTGCTATGTTCACGAGCGTGTCGGACTGCGCTGTGGATTTCTGACAGTATAAAGCGAGTTCTTTTCATTTTCCTACATATATTTTTATGTTGCCGTTTCCGCTATGAGAAAAGGAGTAGCCGTCACCATCATAAACTGAATACGTCTATTTCTTTTATTTTCAGCTCAATAAAAAAAATCCCCTCGCTCTTTTCTTTCCGTACTTCTGGCCGCAAACATCGTATACCATTTTTTGATTATTTGAATAAAATTACTGTTGAATTGTTGTTGAAATCCCGCAAGCGTTCTTTAACGTGCACCTATGTGCAGGGATACACACGAGCGTTGCCGCATACCGCCTGCATCGGAACGGGACCCCCGCGGAAGTGATCGAACCGTCGACCTCGCGCTCATTCAGCGCAACGCCATAACCAGAGCCACAGCCAACCATAGCCATAGCCAACGATCTTTCGCTTAGGATGGAATGAGCGTGAGTGTATAACAAAGTGCAAGTCGGAAAGCAGATGGGGCCGGCTAAAATCGGTTTTACCGCCTTCACGACCCGGCCAAAGTCAATAAGGAATTTCCTAGGTATACTTTGTGGCGCAAAATACATTTTTGGAAAAGGGACAGAAGAAAGGGAGACAGTGAAGCGCCAAACTACCAACTGTTTAATGACAGCCTGAACAAACGTAAAGAAGAAAATACAACTTCCGCTCATGCGCAGGGAGCGAAGGTGTGGCAGAACAACGCGGTCATGATAACATGCTTTGGACGAAGCACATTTCTGCTGAATATAATACGATAGATGTATCGCTGACACAATCGGACCCTTTCTTTTTAATATACAAAACGCTTCCAACAACTCCCTTGCAGTTTGGTCCCTACTTCTGCCAAGAATCAATACTCTTACGCTGTTCTGCCACACCTTCGCTCCCTGCGCATGAGCGGAAGTTGTACTTTCTTCTTTACGTTTGTTCAGGCTGTCATTAAACAGTTGGTAGTTTGCCGCTTCACTGTCTCCCTTTCTTCTGTCCCTTTTCCAAAAAATGTATTTTGCGCCACAAAGTATACCTAGGAAATCTAAGCACCAACTTGCCCAAGAAGAAGTCAATAAGGAAGCCCCGGCGCGAAATCGGACAATCCGGGGAAGATCGCGAGGGCGTGTAATGACACCGGATTAGCGCGCTCTTTCGCTGCACCCGCAGTTCTTGAACTAATCGCAGCGGCGTTGAAGGGCTTTGCC